>NW_024962335.1:2842832-2987566 GCF_019238085.1 Lagopus leucura | reverse complement strand
AATTCATAACACTTAATCTAATAATGGGATAATAAATGAATGCCACATGCTGTGCAATCTTATGTTTGAAATTCACAGTCAGTTCTCACGTTGACAGGGATTTGAAAACTTCTTCAGCATAAGGCATTCAAAGCGCAAGCACAGAGCCACTTTCCAAGAGCTTCTACAGCTTTCTATCAACTATTTTTTCAGATACATAGCCCTAAAAATAGTATCATCTCTGCTGATAGTTCAGTTTGGCCTTCCATCCAAAGCTCTACTGCCAAGACTAGGTTACATTCTAGCGCTTCATTAGCCACACAGCAGCCTTGGCAAGAACCTGCTAAAAGCAGCAGCTCTTTGCATTGTTGCTGTCTGCCCTAAACTAGGATTCGGTATAAAGAATAGCCAAACAAGGCAGCCACAAAACCCCAGCTTCTGCAGCAATCTAATTTTTACACAGTAACAGTTGGGCCTCTGTCTTCAGCCACATTGTTTTATCCATTTTCCTTTCCCAAGCAATTTATCTCTTTTTCAGTCTACATTGTGTCTTTCTCCTTGAAAGGGCCAAACTCTATTAACTGAGCCATTGCTCATTTTTCCTACTTCGGTTCCAGCGTCTGTTTTCTGTATATGTCTTATTAGCTTTCCATTGTAGGAAACATGAGAGGAGAAAACCACCCAGGGAGACAGCGAAACAGAACAGGTTAGAAGAGCAAGCTGAAAACTCGTGAAAGGTAAGAGTGAAATCCAGGGAGATCTCTCTGGACAGACTTCACTGGTACAGTCTGATGCGATTATCACCACCAATTGCTCATCACCACCTACGCCACAAGCAGCTACCCCTGTGCAAGCTCCTAGCCATGCCAGTGGTCTGATCGACCTCAGGTTTGTTTCGGCAGGGCAAACGTCCTTGGCTTCAGCAGTTTGACCCAGCCTGGCTCACTACAACAGAAACAGCTGAGACTGCCAAAATCCAGGGCTAATGTCTCTTTCAGCAAACTCAGTAGCAGCACTGACACACTGAGGGCAATTTTCCTCTCCGTACTGGCTTTGGATCCTCTACATCCCACATGCCTAACAACCACCAAGCATTCAGCCGTAACTCATTTCCCCCTCCCCTGTCTTGTCTCTTCCTAATTTCCAGACATCTCCTCACTTTAACTTTTGGATGGTTCTCATACCTGCAGATACAACACAGAGATTAACATGCAGGAACACTATGCATATGGTCTCTTTTCCATGCATTGCTCTTCTCATCTCTTTCAGTCTGAAGTGTCCCGGGGGAGGAAATCTCAAGTACTCCTAAAGCACCCTAATGCACTACTCCCTATGCAGTGGGATGATATAAGGGAAATGAAAGGAGCTGCATCAGTATCTTAGCATAAAACAGCAAAAAAAACTCTCAAACTTTAAGAACTACAAACACTGAATAAGAAGTGAGAAAGCATTTGCCCCAGATACATGCACACACATCACAAGAGCTTTGCACCAGTGCTGTATCTTCTACTGCCTTGACACTTTACTTTTTTTGTAGTTGGCCACTACAGATTCCTCTTCCCCAGCAGCAATTGTAGTGCACAATCAGCAGCACTAATATTTTCTCCTCCTCCATCCTCCAGAAATACAGGGAATATTAGTCTACAACCTGGAGACAGGAAAAGAAGAGAGAGCAAGGACAAAGGGGAGGTCACAACCTGAATCTGACCTCACCATGGGGAGACGTTCCTCCCGGCACGAGCATTTTCAAGTGCACAGAAAAAAAATATCATCAACAGCATGCCAAAATGAAAGCATTTGAAAATGAATAGCAGCTGTTATTTTCTTAAGACCTCAATGTCTGTCTTTAAGCGAGTTCCTCTTACAATAGAGATGGCTTCGTTTAAATGAGAAGGCGGTTGCAGCTTTTTAGTATACTCCAGGTAAAATGAGTGAATACACACAAAGAGCACCTGATAACACTATTTGCACATGCACTATTGTGTAATTGTTTCCATAGGCACAAAGGACTGCCAAGCTGCCATAAAACCTCATGATAATTGCTTGGTTGTGTATGTGTCATAAAATATAAATCAGGATTCCTTCAAAAACCTGGAAAATTGCACTTATCTAAATCTCACAGTACTAAGGAGGCAGTCATTTAAATTCTATTTGTCACCAAGACACAAAACTGGGCTCTGCAAAGATATTCTACACAAAGAGAGAGACAGAGATCTGTCAATGTATGTGACAGCTGTTTTGCTGTACAAGCAGTTCCAAATCAAATTTGCTAACCAGTGAAACATCTGGAGGGGAAAGCCTCAGATGGAGAGAACCGTCAAAGTTACGATAACGCACTGTGTTTCTTCACTGAGTGTGATATGAAATTAAGTAGCTGATATACATGATGGCTACAACAGTTGACATAAGTATCAAACATCACATAACTCTTATGGTAGAGTATTAGGTGAGGGGCTGTAACTTTTGTTTTGCCTCCTCCCCCTTCCAAAAGAAAGCTTCTCCCACTACTAAATAGTTATGAATAACAAAACATAACAATGATACTAATTCCTTACATGCATTTGTGCCAAAAAATATAAAATAAAAATATATTACAAGAACGAGCACAGCCCATAAACATTTTCACTGATTCATTATTTAGGACCAGCCAAGCATTTTATGAATTGTAGTTATTTATTACGTTTTATATACTCTGATTGTTTATGCCCAAAAGGTTCATCCACTTCCTCACCACAGGTCTCCATCACCCAATAGCAAGGCAGGTCAGACTTCAAACTGTGTCACAAGGGTCTTATTCCTGTAGCCTTGCAGGCCCTCTATTCTGCAAACACTGAGCCATGTGTTTAACTTACTGTATACAAGTAGTCTCACTGAACTCATTCATGAAATTCTAGCCTTATTTAAATTGCCACAAGTTTTACCATTGACTCCAGTTGGACCAGACTTCATGTAATGGGACTATTTACATGCAAAAAAGCTGAACACGTCTAAGTGTTTCTGAAAGCAGTCTTCAAGATAAACCTGACCCCTACATTGCTTTTTTATCTCTTACTGACATGTAACATGCACAAAACGATCTGCTTTTATCTTGACCTTAGCAGTAAACAGCTCATCACTAAAACAAATTACGTCATTTTTCCTCCTTCTTGGAGATTATTAAACAGGCCATTCATCCTCCCCAATCTGCTAATTTTTACCATCCCAATAAGCGCAAGGTAGTTAGTGCATAGTCATCAAGGAACAAAGACTGATTTTGCTTAGCTGGATACTTCACTCGCTCATTTGCAATTTAGAAAAGAATAAACTTCAGGCAGGTACAAGAGACAGAAAAACAGATTAGGTAGCTGCAGTTTTCTTTCCTTAATTACAACAGCAGCAACATTCAACCAATCTAAATTGAATTCAATTAAATCAACGTTAGTCAGCTCCCGAAGCAATAGCTGAAATATAATCCCTGTACTTGCTTCCTCATTTAGTTTTATTTAGAATGAGTGAAAGGTGACCCATGTACCTGGCTTCTAACCCTCAGCAGAAAAAAAATAAAAACTGCGAATTCAACACAGATCCTTTGCTGCAGAAAGCAAAAAGGTAGAAGTTCCTGCTGTACCCAAATTCCTGCTGAAACTCAGAACAATGTCTACAGAAACAAAGACTCTTTGACTAGAAAAAGAAACAACATCCTTTTTTTCTGATTACCATACGGCTTACTATATTTGAGAGCTCAGAAATATCCTAAGGGCATAATTTGATACTAATTTAATCACTCTGTAGGAAGATTCACTGATTGCAGTCCATCCCTTCATTCCCTCCACGACCTGCACTGTTGGTGCAGACGTAAGATAGCACTGCAAGGATGAAAAATTATGTCTGTTATTATATGTGCAATTAAATATGCATATTAAATGCAACTGTCCTGCTATGCACAAGGCTCTTTTGCATTTTACAAAGCAAAATACAGCATGATAAGCAGTCTGCCTTGAGCAACTTATTCTACAAGTGTGTTCGCTTACCCTTGGCAGAGGACTAACTGGCATGATTTCAGGTTCATGCTATGAATTATCACAATATCTGCTCTTCCTTAGCAGGACTATGTTCTGCTACCTCATGCATTTTATATAGGATTCAGTGAGAAATAAGGATAGAAAACAAATACTCTCTACTCACTAGTTATCTTTCTAGCCACATAGTACAGCAAATATAAAGTATAACACTGTGCTTTTATATACTCTGCATATATACATGTTTCCCTGTGATTTCTTGTCTTAAAGGAGGTATGTAAAATAAAGTGTTCTCAGGGTTGTTCAAGCAAAAACACTCAGCTATCACTCCCACTGTGCTACACAATGGACAGAAGTCCCTACTGCCCTATACGTGCTCAAGCAATCAAATGCAACTTACACTTTTAAGCACTGTTGAAGTTATACGAGGCCAGAAGAAAATAAAACTCAAAAAATGATCCGAATCCCATCCACTATTCATCACATCACTTAGATTTTTCTTAAATATTTATAGAAAGAATAAGACATTTAGTAAGAGTGATTACACCAGAACTCTGCGAGCTCTTCCACACTTATATTTACCTGTATATTAGCTCTTTATTTGCATGCTTTAGAGTCACTTATTCAGAAAAGGGTACTGTAAAACACGTTGGGTTCCAGCAATAAGAAACTGACTTTAAAACCTTTTGGTGCATAACAAACTCGTACACTTTTTCATGCCATTAACAATTTGCACAGCATGAATATAAACTGAAATTCCTGGCCTATATTAAGCTACTGTACAGGGAGCCTCAACAAAATCTACAGATTTCAGACTGCAAGAATTTCAGAGCAAACCAAGCACAGAGTCAAGTAGAGACATTTAAATTTCACACAGCATGTGACTTTTGGAAACTATGCTTAACAGGGTGGTACCTTGCTTCAAGCCACTGTATCAGAGCCTTTCAAGATACACATATCATACTCATCACCTTCAGACCCTTACTATTCAATTTTCTTGCTCAGATAAGACTCCTCCAACACTACCCCCAAGGAGTGCTGAGATCCACAGCAGCATACAGAGCAGAAAACCTTCTCTTGTCCTGCAAAATCAGCAGAATCCCAAACACCTCAGATCAACAGCTCTGAAACACAGTACAACAGCTGCTAAAAAAAATAATGCCTCCTATTTTACTATGTTGGCCCAAAAAAACAAAGCCAGATGTTGGTGGTATGACAGTAGAGGAGGAACCTTCTCACCAATATTGTTACATTTTGTTGCCATGTGACAGATGGCAGCAGAGGGGCAGTCTGACACAGAAGTGCAGATGAAGCAAAGATGTGTCACTGAATTCCTCCATGCAGAAAACACTGCACACATTGCCATTAATTGGTGTTTGATGGATGTTCATGAAGACCAAATGGTGGATGTGAGCATGGTGAGGTGGTGGGTGGTGCATTTCAGCAGGGCACCAGAGGGTCACCTCCACTGGTGTAGATTTTTATGAGCACGCCATGCAGGTTCTTGTTCATCGTTGGCAAAAGTGCATAGCAAATGTTGATGGCTAAGTCGGAAACTGTGTTGTAGCTGAGAATGGTGTTATCGTGCTCTTCATTGTAGTTAGCATGAAAATAAATAGGAGCATTACATTTGGAGGAACCCAGGTAAATTAAACACAAATGTTTTGTCAGATGGACAAAACACTACAGGTATTCTTATATACCTGTAGTTTTGTTTTGTTTGTGTTTTTTTTTTTTTTTTTTTACCACTTTTCACAGAATCACCTGGGTTGGAAGGGACCTCAAGGATCATGTAGTTCCAACGCCCTGGCCTAGCAGGGCCACCAAACATACACATTTAGATCAGGTTGCCCAGGACCCCGTCCAACCTGGCCTTGAACACGTCCAAGGACGGGGCATCCACAACCTCCCTGGGCAGCCCGTTCCAGGGCCTAACCACTCTCCTTGTAAAGAACTTCCCCCTAACATCCAACCTAAATCTTCCCTCCTTCAACTTAAAACCATTTTCTCTAGTCCTGCTATTGTCAGCCCTTTTGAAGAGTTTACTCCCCTCCTGGGTGTAGGTTCCCTTCAGGTATTGATAGGCTGCAATGAGGTCACCCCGCAGCCTTCTCTTCTCCAGGCTGAACAAGCCCAACTCCCTCAGCCTGTCCTCATAGGGGAGGTGCTCCAGCCCCCTGATCATCTTAGTCGCCCTCCTCTGGACCCTTTCCAAAATCTCAATGTCTTTCTTGTACTGAGGGCTCCACATCTGGACACAGTACTCCAGATGGGGCCTCACAAGAGCTGAGTAGAGAGGGACAATCACCTCCCTGTCCCTGCTGACCACCCCTCTCCTGATGGAGCCCAGGATCCCATTTGCCTTTCGAGCTGCCAGAGTGCACTGCTGGCTCATGTTCAGTCTCTCGTCCATCAGGACCCCCAGGTCCTTCTCTGCCGAGCTGCTCTCAAGGACCGCTCCTCCCAGCCTGTACAGGTGCCTGGGGTTCTTCTGGCCCAAATGCAAAACCTTGCACTTTGCCGTGTTGAACCTCATCAGGTTCACTCGAGCCCAGCTTTCCAGCCTGTCGAGGTCCCTCTGAATGGCATCCCTTCCTTCCACCGTATCAACCGCACCACTCAGCTTGGTGTCGTCAGCAAACTTGCTGAGGGTGCACTCAATTCCCTCATCGATGTCATTAATAAAGATGTTAAAGAGTCTGTCCCAAGACAGACCCTTGGGGGACACCACTCGTTACCGGCCTCCACCTGGACATAGAGCCATTGACCACCACCCTCTGTCTGCGGCCTTTCAACCAATTGCTTATCCATCGGGTCGTCCACCCATCAAATCCACTTCCCTCCAATTTGGAGATGAGGATGTGGTGGGGGACCATGTCAAAGGCCTTGCTCAGGTCCAGGTAAATGACATCGGTCGCCTTCCCTTCGTCCACCAATGCCGTCACTCCATCATAGAAGGCCACAAGATTAGTTAGGCATGACCTTCCTTTATACCAAATATTAATTCTTATTAATACTATATGATAGTGGATTACACAACTAGGTGAAAGCCAATATTCTTTAGAACTTTTTCCTTAATGGAATCTTTCCCCCACCTCACCAGAGCGTCTGTCAAACTCTAGGAGAATCTTTAACTGTTTTTGGAAGGGACTGCATTTAATGGTTGAAAAGTATGTATTAAAAAGTAAGAAAAAAAAGAAAGAAAAAGAAATGGCTGACTGTCCCCTACAGGAGAATTTCCTGCAGAATCTCTCACAGGTTTATCATACTTCTACAAATCAATTTTGGGTGGCTACTAATATCTACTTTTTTGTTAACATCCTTCCATTATTTTCTTTGTCAAGTGCTAAAAGCAGGCTCTGAATTCCAGAGGACAAACTAACTTCCTGCTGCCTGGACACTTAATCCTTCCTACTTGTTTTAACCCTGTACCAGCTAGCCATGAACACCAAGTACCTAGATCCATCACATATCAGAGTAATTTGGGATTCAGTTTTGAACCGATACAAATCGATTCATTCAACAGGAATCAAAAAAGACTTAGAGTCACTTTAAAAGAAAAAAGAAAAAAAAAAAAAAAAAAGAGGACAATAAGAAACTTTGGTAAAATCCTACAGTAGAACAGACTCAGAGGAACGGGAAACTACAGCCAATCTATCCTGGCTAAATAGCACCCACACACCTAGCAACTCTATGGAATAAAAGAACTTCCAATATGCTTCCATTCTTTCAGCTGAATCATCCTTTTAAAAGAGCCAGATGCACACAACCAGATGCCCTTATCACGCTGAGTCAACCAGTGCAATATTAAGGATGCCACTTCGGCTGCCAAGAGCTCGTAATCACATAAAGGGCAAAAATAGGGAGAGAGGAAGCAGCAAGAGATGTAATGTCTTGCACGGTAGCTGAGGGCACATCCAGCCATACAACTCCAAGCCTCTTGGGGTAGGGATAGCTTTCATGTAGGGCATCAGCTGCCCATTAGCCCCATAAGCACACTCAGGGTGCTGCAAGCTATCTCACACCACAGCTCTGGTGCAGGGCCAATCTCAGCAGTCATTGCAGAGCTCAAACAGTGCACAGGGATGGCTGTCAGTGAAGAGCAGCCTTGCCCTGAAGGGATTTCATGTGGGATCTCTTTTTAATACAAGGCAACACAAGGAGCCATCTACTTTCTGGCCTTTCCCCATAGTTAAGTCACAGAATGGCCAGGGTTGGAAAGGACCTCAAAGATCATGAATCTCTAATTCCCCTTCCATAGGCAGGGCCACCAACCTCTCCATTCAATGCTAGACCAGGCTGCCCAGGGCATCTTCACCCCCTCAACTTAAAACCATTTCCCCTCATCCTGCAGTTATCAACTCTTTGTCCTACTCCTTCTAAAAAAAAAAAAAAAAAAGTGCATCCCAAGAATTCTTCAGAAGCACAGTGCTTATTAAAGAGAAATACTACAGTTTTCAACAACTTACATAAAGAAATGAGTAATGTACTGTGAAATGGAGTAGAACACAGCTAAATCATCTCATATAAAATACAACATTTACTGAAGTACACTGGTGTTCAAGAGGAAAGACCTGCTTGTGTTACCAAAACAAGCTACTACACACAAAAATGCAATGTTATTTGATTAAATTTTTCATAATTCATTTTGTATTTTTTCTCTCTGCAAGCTTTATTTATATAGCCATGGGGCATTTAAATTATTGTTTTGGCACTGGAACCCTAACTCAGATCAAAAGGCTTTTAAAAAGCCTCCACTTTCTTCTGCTTTAATTATAAAAATGCAACAGATCAGAAGTTTAATTACAAATTAATTAATTAGAGAATGAAGTATTTCTTCTGCAACTAACTCTACTTTTGCAAGACCAATCTTCTTTTTCTTCCTGAAAGAAAAAAAGAAAACAAAAAACTTAAAAAGTTTCTTCAAGTACAACTGAAATTGTTTGGAGAAAATGAAGAACGTACACTCACACAGTCAAGCTCCACGGAATTTACTACAGGGAACTTTTTATTACAATCCAGTTTGTTTTGGTTTGGTTTTTTTTTTCAGCAAGGAAATACACAAATAGATGTCTATCATTCCCAGAAGTATCTACTGCTTCTGGTATGGGATTTGTCGTGGAGGGGTCTGAAAGGTCAAAGACAGGATGGCAGAAAAAGAACCTTGCTAGAGACCACAAACCTAACACAGAGCTTCTCATCTGATTTCAGACTGTTGCCCAGGATGATTCCCTGATGAAATTCAGGCATCAGCAAGGAAAGCCAGACCAATACTGTCTTAATCCAAGGCAAAAAAAAACGTATTGTATTGTAGTGGTATCTAGAGGACTGACAACTCACAAAATAAGGGTTGTTAAGATACTGAGCTGTTTCTGAGCCTAAGCCTCACACTTGAGCCTAATTACCTCTTTATCTTTTTACTGGAAAAAAAAAAAAAAAAAAAAAATCAAAACAATCAACCAACACTACAGCCCCACTAAGCAGTCAAATCAAATAAAGACAGCATAAAGTGCAAGTGAAGGCACAATTGCACCTTCACATAATTGATGGAAATAAGAGGACATGGCAGGGCACAGTATTCCTTCAAATATTTTCATTTGAAAACAAGAAGAGGTTGTTGGGGTTTTTCTGTTTGTTTTTTGTTTGTTTGGGTGAGCTTTTTGTGGTTTGGTTTTGTTTTTAAAGAGTACGAAGAATGCGAAAGAGTACTTTAATAAGGGAAATCCCCAGTGAAACATGGGTTAGGAAAGTTATTCTAACGGCTGTAGAGGCAACAACAAGCATCTCACTTAAACTTATAACTGGATCTAAACCCCTTCTCAAACTGGTAGAGTACAAGTGCACACAAACAAGAGAGCCAGCCATAACTGATCAGGACCCATGAATGTGATGATACTGCAACAGGGAGTCAAGAATATTTGGGTTATCACAAAGAATATGGCTAAAATCACAAACACAGAATGAGAAAGAGGAAGTGACAAAGAACTGAAAACCCTGTATAGACATACATAGTGTTTTTTAAAAGGCAAAGTTTAAGTTTATTGTTTAACATACTGCTGTGCTCTATAGTTGGTGAGATTCTTCTGTGCATTCTCCTGTACCCACAAAAAATAAAATAAAACAAGATCTGAAGAAGATGGGTCTGAACCATACAAAGGCACAAAAAACTCTAAAAATTCCCGTAAGAGACTTATTTTTTTGGAACTAGCACTTTAAGATTTCACGATAGGTTCCTGGAACAAATTAGTCACTTGAAGAAAAAAGCATTCTGGATTAGCAGTTCTAGTTCTGATCCAAGATGTTGACCTATTACTTCACAATTCAGTGAATGGAATCCCTCACTGCAAAGTGACCACTATTACAAAGCAGACCATCTCTGTCTACATCTGGAGGCTACATTAGCCCTCCTATCTTTACATACTGATACTTGTCTCCTCATGACATTTCTCATTTCTTCTCCTACTGGAATCTAGATGAAGCCATAATACAAACTCATCGACAAAACCAAACCAAGTTCAGTGCTAGTTGGGTAGCTTTCAGAGTTGGATTTTGTTTTTAACTGTGATACTCCACAACACAGGGTCTCTGAATCCTGTGTACAGACAGGTATACTTTCTTGGTACCAGCACTAATCCTCAAAGATTTTCATAACAGGCAACATTCACAGCCTTTCGCCATGGAGTAACCACATTACCTTAAACCCACTGAAAACATTAACTTAAGGAGAATGTTTTCAGTGGAAGAGCATTTCTTAGTGCTTTAGTCAAATACTGTTGCTTTTTTTTTTTTTAAATATATAAATAATCATTATCAGCTTCTGTAACTTACCAAGAAAACCCCATGGCTATTTTAAACAACATCAACTGAGAAACATCACTGCATAAAAGTCAGAGGCTAGATGCCATAACGGCACCGTTGACTCATCATAATGTTGGGAGCCTACATACTTAGCAGCTCATCACTGCTTCCTAAGGAAGGCACCTAAGTCACAGAGAGCCATCCAACTCAGGACTCATATTTCCCTTTATCAGAGGGACAGAAAATTCTCAGAAAAGCAATAAAAACCAAAGTTATGCTTACTGAGGGCAGGTAACCACACCAACAGAAAAGCTAAGTACAAAAATTGAATGCTGTCTCTAAACTGGGTCTGCAAACACTTGTGTTGTACCTACCTTTCAGTTAGGCATTTGAGAGGGTTCCAAGACCAGTCTCTCACTAGAGGGAAGTCCTAATCATAGGATGCAGGCTGTTCTGCAGCAAGGACGGGCAGCGTCTTGGAGAAAGGCATAATGGAGCATGGCTTCTCTGCCCAGGGCCAATTATTAATCGTTTAATCTAAAAAGTCAGGGGGTGGGAAAGGAAGACAGAATAAAGATCTAGGAGCAGTTTAAGCTGCTGAGTGGGTTTGTTTCCATGACAATTTTGGTCACTGAATTGTGACCCCATTTCAAGCATTCAAGTCCCTTTTTAGGATTTAAGTATGCAAATTAACAAGTTGCATGAAAATAACATCCAGACACTGGCAGAGACTTTACAGCGATAGTTCTGCTACCAATTACCGCCTTGTACCTCTGAACTAATACCAGACTGACTAAAGCAGATAGGAGTTAAAATCACATAACCCTCTCATTAGCAAAATAGCCTAGAGTAACACTAAGCTGAGAAAAATCCACCCTGGAAACAGGATGTTAAGCTTGGAAAAAGCTGTCCTCACTTGAAACACGGGTCAGAGTTCAGGGAGGGGTTTTCTGGTCTACTGACAGATCCGTAATAGGGGATGCCACAGGCCCATCCAGTTGCCTAGCAGTGATGGTCTGCACCATCATATGGAAAATCTGCTTTCCCTCACCTGTAAAACTGTGGCCCGGACTGTGCTGGAGAGCAGGGAGTGCTCACAGCCAGCAGGGACTAACAAATAAACACAGGAGCCCTTCTGGAAGACTTCAACGGGAAGCCTATCCTGTTCTCTGGTGCAGAATGGATGCTGGAAAACACCTGGTCTCAAGTTTTAAGCATAAAACAAAATCCTGCTATTTTATTTACTATGTGGACTGTATACACCCCCACACACTCTTTTAGAGATTACACTGATTTTGTAACACGTTTTGCAGCAATTAAAGAGATGAGGTGAAGGAAAGATGGTACATGATGACAGTAAATGAGCATTATTTACCTCCAGCTGAAACCTCCTACTATTCCTGAAAAACGTCCTCATAAAGCCATCAGAAAATGAATGCTAACAGCAATTCACATTATCCTGGTGTGGCGGTTTCACACCAGTGGGCAGCTCAGTATCACCACTCTCTCATTCCCCCTCCTCAACCGAACAGGGGGATAAAATAGATGAAATAGAGCTTGAAGATCAGGATAACAACAGGGAAATCACTCTCTAATTACCAACACGGTCAAAACAAAAACAGACTCAGTACAGGGTTATTAATATAATTTACTAGCTATTGATAACTGATTAGAGCAGTGAGAACTAAAAGGACACTAAAAGACACTCCCCTATCTTCCTCCTTCTGCTTCCTTCCCATAAGAAGATAGGAGAAGAGGGGCCACAGTCAGTTTATATCTCTACCACTGCTTCGTGGTCACTCTACCCGTGCTCCACATGGGGTCCCCACCATGGGATGCCACCCTTCCTGAACTGACCCTCTCCGCATTTTCTACAGGCTGCAGCTCTCCAAGCACTGCTCCAACACAGGTCCATACCACAGGGCTCACCCTTGAAGCACTGCCTTGCATGGACAGCAGCTCCCCCAGCCCTCCTGTCCCACCACAATATCCTCCCCATGGGCAGGCAGCTCCTGCCCAGAGTGCTCCTGAAAGGGCTCACCATGGCTGCACATGGAGATCTGCTCTGTGTGGTGCCCATGGACTGCAGGGGGACAGCCTGCTTCACCGTGGACCTCTTCCGGGCTGCAGAAAGCTTCTGATTTACCCAAACTGATTTACTGGGCTTTCTTCTTCTTCCAAGTGAAATAGAGTTTGACAGATACATGATCCTTAACTGACATCCCAGCAATCCAGCAGATTTGTTTCACAATAAGTGGTCAAATGAATAACAGCAGCACCATATTATGCCTCAGCAGAAGGCAGAACCTAAAGGAACATCGCTGCCTTTTGCAGATGACCATTACGAGCCATCCACAGGTCTGAGAAGTACTTTGACGGTCCTGAAGTTAGCAAACTGAGCAGCAGAGTCAACATGTTAAATAATGTCCAAGGTGTGATTCCAGAAAACATCTCCTGTGGCGCTTCAAGTTTCATTCAGCAATGGGAACTGGGCTTTCAGAAAAAAATGTGGAGTCCTGTGGAGCACAAAACTGGGAAGTGAACTGTAGGGTTTGCACCCTCTCCTGCTTACAGGAATCCCACAGTTATCCTGACTTAACCAATCCTCCCATACAACAAGCACCCCATTTAAAGGTAGGTAAAGAAGGTTTATATGATCACACACCTTAAGCAAGAAAGCACAGGAGCTCAAGAGCTGCCAACGTCAAAGACCAGCAAGAGGCATCTGCAACCATGAGAAAAATAAAAAAAGAGACTGCCCTGAGAGCCAAAGCATCAAAGAAAGAACTTCTGACCTAAGATTCAGATCTCCACGTAAAACATTTCCATCTTTCAATCAACATTTCTGACAAACATTAGCAATGATGGATTGTTTAAAAAAGAAAGTTGATCCAAAAGCTGAGTCAAGCCTGCAAAGTAATTCAAGGACCAAAATGATAAAATCTAACTGTAAACATTGGCCCAAATAACAGATTCATTTTTACATAAATAACAATAAGAACAAGCATCTCTCTCTTCAGATTTAGTCTGTTTCTCCAACTGTATGTTTGGAGCAACTTTTACCACAGGTTGCCAGCAGGCCTGCATCTACAGCTTCAGCATCAAATATTTCAGCTAAAGAAAGAAATTCCATAAACAAACAGTGAAGCCTGCTTCAGTCAGATCCTCTAGAAAAAAAAAAAAAAAAAAAAATCGTAGCAGCCAACAAGGAAAAGGCAAACTTCCAGATGAGGGAGGCAAAGTAGATCTAGTTCAGCATTCCTGCAGCTATCAGATGGTTAACAAATTGAGATGAGAGACTTCTGCGCCTTCCGAGCAACTTTCACTCTGGCAAACTTAAAGGATTCAGAAGCGCAGCTGGAATACATATGGGAGATGCAGGAGAAAGTGGATCATTTGAATTTGTAACTCCATTGTGCGCTGGAAGAACTTCCTGCAGATGAGCTACATCCCATCAGTGACTCAGGGAGACTCTCCGTCTGCTAACAGTCATGAATTTATTCTCTGAACCACCTACCAAAAGCAGCACGGTTTACGTGAGTGATATGTATGTAACAGAAATCTTAAAATAAAGCCTGCAGGGACAATTTCTTTTTTGCTTCCAAATACCTCTATACTAGAGCATCCTCATTGCAGGGATTTAAAAAAAAAAAAAAAAAAAAAAAAAACCACCACAGAACACCACATTATATTGATGAAACAGATCTTATATTTTGATCAAAGTGTTTTACTCAACACAAATTTTTATGCACGAATGCTTTCAAAGCTGAAGTCAAATATATTTTTAGATGACGTTCAGCATTGAAAATAGAACAGACATCATAGTAATGGAACATTATCAAGCCAGATTCACCCTGCCAGGCAGTCAGTTACTGGCTTGCCTGGTTGATCCTCTAATACAATACTTGAAAACTATGCTGCCTTAGTTATTCAGGCATCCTGTCTGGATTACATTTTGCCTTATCAGCAAACACAAGGGCATGCATATGGTCATTTGAAATTAGCACGTTTAAGACACAAAAGCAGGGACAAAGGGAAAACACTACAGATAAGCACGAATGTCCCCTTCTTCAATTTTCCTCCACAGCTGGCCTCACCACTAGAATTGAAAAGATTGCAGCCAGCTGAGAACTGCATCTACTGGAGCCTGTTGGAGAGGTGCACTTGGAGCTAAGAAACAGAGTAGACAACAAAAAGGAGCCATAAAAATCACAGATGTAAATTAATAATCAAATATACACATTCAACAAGCAGACAGATGGCAAGCAATTTTCCCCAGTGTACTTACACTTGTTCTTCTAGTGCCTGTATTTGGGTCACTTGCTAGATTAATTCTCATGGGCAGACCCAACAGAGGTACTGTGCAACAGGCATGGCCTCCGACCATTTCCAAATTATGTAAAATTGACACTACAGCACAAAAGCATTCATTAGGATTTCTTCAATGCAGCTTGTAACACTGTAGCTTTCAAACAAAGCTGTTTGATGTTGTTTCTCCCACCAGCAAGGCTGCCCCACTCAGTCCCATTAAACAGAATGCAGCACAAGCCACAGAGATCTGGCCAGCACTGCCACGTTTCATGGAGGCATCTTTCGAGGAGCCAGAAGTCTGGTAAAACCGGTGCTCCAGAAAATACACACAGTGGGCACAAAGAAGATGCACCACTCAGCGTTAAAGATCCCTCCTAGTGGCCCCCTCAAACCATGGCTTCCTTCCACCATTTGGGAAGACAAAGGAACACTTCAATGGATGAGTAGCTTCTGACACGCACCGCCGCAGCGTATGACCCCAGGACACTCAGAGCACTAAATCTTCCACAGCCCAGCGACAGTCTGACAGGGATCTGTCCTACTTAGCACAGGTTGCGTGAAGGGCCCACAGCTCAGATTGCCTGCTTGGGGTGGGCTCAAGCAGCAAGGAAAAATAATGATGCCAGGCCGTTAGCCTCACTGCAGCCATAGGCTCCCCTCCTGCGATGGGGGTAGATATTAGCCTGAAACAAGGGTTGCATGTGCAGTGACTGGAGATTAGCCCCCCCTTAATCTGGCAAGGAGCTGGATTCAACACAGCGCAATATGTTAGATCTTCAATACATTTGCAGGAATGAAAATTGCATTTCTCCCTACCTCTTCTTACGGCTTCCAAATTGATTTTGCTCAACAGTAAGTAAACGTTTATTAATATGCATTGTGAGCTCATCATGGCATTAGACATGCATCCACCCCTCTCCCTATATTTGTCTCTTCTTTCAGGTTAATGTATGTCATATCCATTTTAAAATTAAAAAGAAAATAAAGCAAAAAGAGAATGAGAAGTATATTTATTTGTTACAAAATGAATAGGGTTATTACTGATTTCCTCCCCAGTAATCTACACATTTTTCTGGAAAACATCACAGTTGCCGTGAAAATTAGAGCAGCAGGGAAGGGGGTGACAAAAGCTCGTTTCCAAGGTACACAGAGAAAACAACAGTGACTCCTCATTACACTGAGCTCGCAGGTTTAGAAGCTGTCACTTCCATTCACACTAATCAATAAGCCAATCGATCTAAGAGATCACATTTGCACTGATTATGCGCATGTCACGTTATCCAGCATGAAAGCGGCAGTGAGTTAGGCAGACTCAAGATGAAAAGTGAGAACGAATACTTTTTAAATTCATTCAATTTCAGTTTCATTGGGTGAAGGCTAGGAAATAAAATATTGAATTCTTTGATATAAAGTCATAAACCTCAGAGTACAAGTAAGCTTGTTACATCACTGCCCGTACAGGCTTTGGTTTGGTGCAGTGCAACCGCTAAAATATTAAGTTTTACCATTGGGAAATTGATTTTGTTCTAAGAAGTTTTTACGATGCCACTTAATCTTAACCAACCTACATAAAAACATAGAGAAAGCAATTACAGACACCCTTTATAAAGTAAGCTTGATCACTATATTAAAAAAAATAAAAAACAACAGTCTGATCTAATTTCAATACACTTGGCAAAGGAAGCAGAAAAAGGTAAAGCAATATGCTGCCCTCATACAGATTGCAGGTTCCTAGCATAAAGGCACAATCTTGATTCACTTAAAGTTAGTATCATGATCCATCTCCCACATGGGGGGACCACGTCCTATAGCTCCAGCATCAACCTCCTTTCCTCTGTTACATTTCAAGTAGGCTCCTGCAGGGCAGCAAGATCCTGTGATTACCATTAAGAGAATCCTTCAGGTCTGAGAGCCCGCCGTTGTCATCCCTAGCCCCAGCAAGCAACAACCTTCCTGCCTTTCCCTTCCAGGACCGCAGTTGAAAGGCACCCTAATTAGATGACCCTGCGTACGGGACTGCCATTAATTGGCTTTTCGAGCACTCTAGTGAATACCTAAACCTTAGTTAAAATGATGAGAAGTGCTCTTTAGTTACAAGGTAAACATATCTGCATAGCTTTGCCTCAGAACACCTTTTAAATAGTATGGGACTAATGTTACAAAGGCAGCATGCAACTATCTTTTCCACCCTCCCCAAGACAATACTCAATACCCCTATTTCCAAGCAGTGTTAAAGCACACCCGGGCAGCAGCAAGAGTAACCTTGACCTCCACACGAACACTATCAGGCAACGCTTCAAACTGCTTTCTACCTCAAGCCAAATTGAACTGGCCTGCAGGACAGGCTTACGTCCTTAAACAACCCAGTTCTGCCCGAATACTGCAGCATACACTGCTTAGGGTTATGCAAATACTCCACTTCTGCAGCTCCCAGCTACAACAAGCGGGTTGAAAGTAGTGTCAGTGTGTCAGAATACTGCTTTCTACTGGTCCAACTCAGTCCCTGCCTAGCAGAATAACGGCTAATTTTTTTTCCCTTATTTTACTGTTCGTGCATTACATTTTCAGATGTTAAAAAGGCGTAAAAAAACAAACCCCTGCCCTTAACCGGAAAGCTCACACAAACACCAGAAACAAGTAATCGCACCACAGGACTTCGTGTCAGCGACGCCAAGGACCGAAGCCCGAGCTGCCCCGCTCCGAGGAGACGCGGCTCCACACCGCCGCAGTCCTGAGGACGTTGTGGGAACGGTGTTGTTCCTCCCGCCGTGGCAGGTGCACCGCCGGCAGCAGCCCGAGGGAGGCGGCCCGGGCTCAGCGCACCGACCGGACGCTGCCTCGTCCCACCCCGCGGGACGGCTCGCACCTCCCGGCAGCACCGCACCGCCTGCCGCCGCCCCACGCAGGGCGCTGCGAGGCACCAACACCAACCCTCGCCACGGGACCCCTCCAGGCGGAGGGGAGGAGAAGGACCGCCGAGAAGCTGTCAAAGTAAATCCCGGCTCGCTTCTCGGATGGTTTAATTCCAACGGCGCATGAAACACCCCAGGACGGTTCATAAGTTTAGCCAGGCGTGCTGTTCTCCCTAATACATTTTAATTACGCATCCGTTCTAACTGCAATCAGATCAAGCCAGCGGAAAAGGCACCAATCGGAATGCCCGGCGGCCAGCCCCGCCCGGCGCTCGCAGGAGCGGCACCTCGTGCCCCGCCGGCACCCCGCTCCCTACTCGGGACGCCCGAAGTCGCGCAGCGCTCGCCAGAACGGCGGGCTGGCAGTGAGCTGTCACGGCCCCGTCAACGTCCCCGCCGCCGGCACCGGCGATCCGGGCTCGCCGGCCCCCCGGCCCCCGTTCCCCCGGCCCGGCCCCACCGCCAGCAGGTGTGCCCCGACCCGCCGTACCTGTCATCGTAGCAGAAGTCGGCGCCCAACGTGTTGAGGTAGAGGGCGAGCCCCAGGGCGCTGCTCACCAACTCTGCGCTCATCTCTCCGCCCGCCGCCGCGCTCGCACCGGGGCAGCTCCCCGCCCCGGCCTCCCGCGCCAGCCCCGAGGCGGCTGCCCCGCCGCCACCGCCGCCGTCTGCCCCCTGGCTCCGCGGGCGCCGCTCCGCGCTCCGCCGGCGGCCGCAGCCTGACGGCGTCCCCCGATCCTCCGCCGCCCCCTAACCCATGGCAGCGGGGCGAGCGGCGGCGAGAGCGCGGCTGAGGGGGGTGCAGCAGCGGCAGTGCCGGTGCCGCCCTCTTCCCACAGCTCCCGGACGCTTCTGCTACCGGTGCTTCTGCCGCCACCACACCACCCAGTCCCGGCCCGCGCCCCCCTCGCTGCCGAGCCGGGCGCCGCTGCCGAGGCTCTGGGAGCGCCCGCGTGGGGCGCCCCGGGCTCCCACCGCGCCTGCGTGCCGGACCGCCCCGTGCCCGCCCCTTCGTGCCGCCCGCCCCGCCCCGTACCCCGCCCCGCGCCCCGCCCGCACCCCGGGCGGCTCCGATCCGACACCGGACCGAGATCCGGCTCCTGCACCGGCAGGGTGCGGCTGCTCCCTGTCCGGCTGCGGCTCGCCTCGATGCTGCCGCCAATCTCGAAATCTTTTTCTTTCTCCGCTTTCCTGCTTTTTTTCTGTGTTCTTTTTGTCCTTTGTGTCTTTTTTTTCTCTGATTTTTTTCTTTTTTTTTCTTCGCTCTCTCCCGCTTTTTCTTTCTTTTCCCATTTTTCTTTAACTTTTTTCCTGCTCCCACCTTTTCCTTCTTCTTCTTCCCCCCTCACCCTATGCCAGCTGCAAACTTGACAGAAAGGAGTCCTACCTATGGCATGGCTGTGATGGAGGGTTCCCTGCTTCTCTCTCTGTCAGAGCGGGCATTGCAGGGACTCCTGGGCTTCCTGTGTTGCAAAACCAAACTAAACCACTGAAAAGTGGCAAGGAAACAAGCACACCCCAAGGCCAGCACTGTGAGCTGGGGCTCCTGGAGAGGCACAGCTGGAGATGGGCAGTATGAGTATCTGCACTAAATGACCTGCTCAGGAAACCCAGCTGTGGGAAATAATGTGCTTAAACCATCCTCAATAATTCATTGGACACAGACACACAGAATTATGGTAAGGGCCTGGGTCCATCAAGCTGATTGTTTCCTTTTTTTTTTTCAGAGTTATTAACATCCTGCCTCCATTTTCTGCCAGCCGCTCCTTTGCAACCTTTCCTGGTGTTTTCTATCAAGTGGCCATCACGCTGCCCCAGAAGAATGGGAGTCTGTACAGTAAGCTGCATCTAATAAAACGGAAAGCTTTTAACAACTTCTCTTACCCTGCTCTGTGATTATTTAACACTGTTCTTAGCAGCTTCACAATATACTAAGTGCATTGAAACCTCTTTCAAGCAGGATTTAAAGTGCTCTTGAGAAGACTGCCCCAAGTGCCACAAACATCCCAGCTGCTTTTCCTCAGGCTCGGGTGTGTGCTCCCACCACCAGACTCAGTAATTGCAGACAGGGTGGGGAGGGCACCCTAAGAGCTTTGAGGGGCCATAGCAGATCACATTGATTTGGAAGCTGTGCATGAAACTTTTCAGCCTGAAGCACAGCATGCAGTAACCCAGATTTTAGGAGCTGGTATGCTGTCAGAACTGCAGTCCTTACGTTTGAACACCAGTTCTCAGAGTCTTCCTGGACCTACTGCCAAGTTCCTGATCATCTTGACTTAGTTCTTGCCACAGTGGGATTGCTAAGCTTCCACACTACAGTTGCACAACTCCTTTTCTGGAACATCCTAATAAACTCCGCATAAAAATCAGCATAATTGCTGCTGAGTCACAGTGGCAGAAGTCTCTCCTTCTCCATAAAGAACGTAAGTGTTTTGTTTTTTTTTTTTCTCAAGGGGCAGGGCTACTGGCTAGGGTGAATGGTTAGAAACAGAATCACAGAAGATCACGAGCTGGAAGGGACCCACAAGGATCATCAAATCCAAAACCTGGATCCACAAAGAGCAACCCAAAATCAAGCCCTGTCTCTGAGAGCGTTGTCCAGATGCTCCTTGAACAGTTTGGGGGTGTGACCATTCTCCTGGGGAGCTTGGTCCAGGGCCTGATCACCCTTTGGTGACCTTTTCTTAACACCCAGCCTGACCCTTCCCTGATTCAGGCCGAAAGCGTTCCCTCAGGCCTTGTCACAGCCATCAGAGACAGAGCTCTGTGCTACCACGAGGCCTCCCCTCAGCCTCCTTAGCTCTGGGCTGAACCAACCAAGGGACCTTGGTCACTCCTCGTACCCTTTGTCCTCCAGACCCTCCATTTGAGGCCCTTCTTTGGATGCTCTGTAATATTTTTATGTCCCTGTTTTGTAGCACCAAAGCTTTAGAAACAAAATAAATTCTCTGGGGATAAAGTTCAGCCAAGTCTGCTGCTGACGAATAAACCCAAATGCACGCTGCCTGTGGTGACCTCAAGCAGCAGCAGGCCTCTGACACCCTGAGCCACTGACAGAGCTGGCACAGCTTTCCTGGATGGAGAACATCTGTTCTGTGGAAAGAGATGGACGGCAACGTGTGTGTGTGTATTGCTCCACCTGGCAGTCCTGGGACCCCATGTGCCAGGCCACACTGAGGCAGCAGGTGCAGAGGTCTGGATGCAGGCTCAGCACAAAAGCAAACAACACAATGGAGAGCTCAAGAGGGTAGAAATCCAAGTATGCTAGGGGAATTCCATCTGTTCTTCGGTTAGTTAAAATAATAAATGCACTGGAACTATGAACAATGTTATCTATTATGCTATCAGGAGATGTCAGATAACATTCTGACTCACAGATTTACTGTGTGACGCACGGTAATCACAAGGTATCAAAAGAGGTAATTTAGAAGTTCAGATATGTCACTTAGCAGCCATTTCCAAAATAACCTTCTCTTCCAGAAACTCATTGTCACAGATTCTGGTATCAGGGAAAAGGGAAGAGGTGGAGGGTTGTAACAACACGTAATAATAACAGTAATTGTGAAGATAACTAGCATGATGCAATCTAACAGCTAATCTATTGTGTATAGCTTAGTAGACAAATTCATATGCTTTATTATTGTTATGGCACTCAGAATGGATCTATTTTAACATCAAGCGGGAAATTTCTTCATCGCATATATTATAGATTCTGATTCAGTGTGCTACAACATCCTTCACCTAAACTATGCCTGAAAGATTAAGTTGTGGCACGGCACGCAGAAATACATGTCTGTCATAGTGACAGATTTGGTTAACCGGTCACTGACTATGAGACCTTAAATGTCAGGGTAATGTATGTGGTGCAGATCCCTCAGCAGATTAGATTAGACACTTCAATTTCTATACAAGGGGTTCATTTGCTGGAGCTTGTAGAAAATGTTTGTGCCAGCTTCCTCTGAGCATCTGAGAAGAGAAAGGCTAGCTGGAAGTGGTTATTAGAATATTAAATGTTACTGTAGGAATAATAAAGTGGATTTTTTTTTTTTTTTTTTTTTTTTTGCCAGTTGTTATGCTCAGATACTATCAAGTAAAAGTGATAACATTGTCCATTTTTTGAACAACCTAGATTACATCCAATGATGTGACTTAATGAGCCCCAGAAATGTAAACTTTGGTGCATCTCAAATCACCCCCTCAGTTGCTGTTGCCAAGGAAAAGCTGGTATTATCTGAGGAAATAAATCAAATTAATTGAATACTTACATGAACATCTGACCTTGTTTTATCAAAGAAGGAGCAAGTGGGGTAGAGAAGAATGTTTCAGCTAAGTGCTTTTTCCAGAATTGCTCACTCATTCACAGAGTCAAGATTGTTTAATTTCCTGGATCAGGATCCAAGCTGTTGTTTTCCTGTCATACTAATATGATCACACTAATTCTCAATAGATCAGCTTTTCTGCTTTCTGTGACATTGTACTTTTTTCTTCTGTTAATGCTATGATAGCAAGAACATCAGCAATGGCAACCAAAGTAAAAATATGTTGCAAATGCTAAACAGTGAAATCTCATGGAAATCTGCATGAAAGGGAGCAGTGAAAACTAAACACATGCAGAAAACAAACAAAACAAAAAAAAAAAGAACACAAGTACATACAGGACTTGCATCAGTATGAAGGAGAGATCTTAGCTGAACACATTTCCTAAGGAAGCACATTTCCAGGAGGCACCAATTCCTGCTTTAGATCAGTCAGTGGAGCTAGAGTATTGCTGCAGAGCTGGAGGGAGAGAGAAAAAATGAGAGAGAGAGAGGGAGAGAGAGAGGGGAAAAGCCAGTGCAGTGCTGGTTTGACCTAATGCAATTACACTGGGTGTCTAGGAAGAAAAAACTTAACTTTCTTGTATGCACCTCACATGCAAATGTGTATGTGTAAATCACAGGTGAGCATATCTTGAAGGAGCTGATTACGCAAAATCACTGTGATTAAAAAGGACAACATATCTTACAGAAAACTTACAGTTAAAACCTAAATATATGAAGGAACCCAAATATCTCATTATTCAGAGAATTCTTCCACTTAGGTGCCAGTGTGAGATTTTTAGGTTTAGCTGACATCAGCTGATGTAGAAACTTGAAGTTTCTAAGTACCTAAGATTACGTAATTAAAGTCCCCTATGTTTTTAGATTTTTGTTACTTGATATTTTCAGAACCACTAAAAAAGACCCTGTATTACTTGAAGCTTTAGCATATTCTGAAGATACATAACGGTTATCAGAGTGAGTGTTTTCTTTCCTCCCAGTACCTGTAAATCTTGAGACAAAGTGTGTTAGGAGTATGCACAGCAGCACAGAGGTAATTCAACACATGACATAGGATACAGGAGGTATCTGCCAAATCAGTGAATGAATTTGAACTGCTGTGTTGTAACCCTGATGTTACTGTACCAACATCAAGCAGTCCTTAACAGTTCATTTTAGTACCATACCATTTATTCAGGAGATAGAAGAGCCATAGCTTCTGCGATTGCAATCAGGGCAAATCAGCATACGTGTAGTCCGGAATCAGATGTCTTCTCCAAATTAGGAACAAAAGGGCAGATTGTGAACCCAGCTCCTTGATAGTTCTGCTGAAGAGCTTTAAATTGCAAAGCATTTGTAAGGAGGGCTAATGGAGCTCCCTCCTGACTGATAGGTTTTTAGGAAAACAAATAAACTGATGCAGGCTCCTACCTCCAAAATACATTTCCTGGTAGCAAACATAAAGATAGGGGATAGTTCCTACAGTCTTTTTTTTTTTTTTTTAATGATATCTAACCTATACATTTCTGTCAGTTTTTGAAAATTTTTGGTTTAATGTTACAGTCTGTTACAGTCAAGAAGAAAGTAGACTTGGTTTTGTTCCTCCATGATTAAAAACCTCCCTATACTTGGCATATTTTCCATAAGCAGTAATTTAGGCGACTCCATATTAAGTTTGCTGTCCTCTTCCCAATTCTCCCTTCAGATGCCTGGATCTTTCCATTTTGGACAATCTCCTTAACCGATCATTTGTGTTCTCTTCACCTGCGTGCAGTAGGAAACAGTGCTGCATCTCAGTCTCTGAAGGATAGTCTAGTTTTCAACACTGCAGCAATTGCCAATTATTTTGCAGCAAGATACTGTTGACTTGTACTGATTTCTGATGCTATGCTCACTTCCGCTTGAAGTAAAAAAGTAATGTCAGAGCAAAAGGCAGTTTTCCATCTCTTCAGAAATTTCGAACATAGTTTTCATAACGTTACTCTATACTAACCCTAATCTGGTCCACTTATTTATCTCTCTTGTCCTTTGTGATAGCTCAAAGTAAGATCAAAAAGAGTTTTTAAACCTAGTGTTAAGAGTAAGTTGACAGCGAAAACTTGCTAATTGCAGATATCTCAGCTTGTCTCCTCCAGGAACACAAACCTCTTTACTGTTTGCTTATTCATACTTTACAAAAACAGCAACCTACCTGTTTTCTTTCCTTGTAGTTCCTCTCATCAAAACAGCTCAAATAAATACGCATCCTTAAAAGATGGCTCTGGAAATAAATTTTCCTCATTGTATGCAAGTGGATGTGGAGGCAACTTCCATTTGTGTCAGTTTATCCAGATTATACACAACTCTGTAGCAGAAGAGGAACTTGTCCTAGATCCCAGCCATGGTTCCCAGTCATTCATTTGCTTTCATCATGAGATCATCCTTCCGTTCACAGTAATTGATATTTTCTTAGACAAAACACAATGGAATTATCCAAGGGATTAATTTGGCCTAAAACCTTAATTCTGAGAAAAGCCCTACTTGACAGATGGATGCCTGCAACATAACCAAAAAGTTTGTGGCTCACAGCCTCAATTTTGCGCAGGTGGAGGAAAGGGAGTATGAGTGGTATATCATATCCTGCCTCTCATCATTTCTTGGCAGATGTATTGCCCAGTAGATGGAAAAGCTTCATCAGCAGCTGAAAATCTGTTTCTTGTCATCTTCCTTCCCTAGAAAGAAGTGAGTCATCATACTGTCCATCAGTCCTGTATTTTTCAGGGTACTGACATTTCCCTTGAGATGCAGATGCTGAAAGACAGTTTAATTTCAGTCTAGATCTGTCTATTTCTACTTCATTTGTCCCTCAAATGTACAGCCTGAGATATAGGTTGTGAAAATTGGACAAAAAATGATACATCTCTATGGCAGCAACATCAGAACTTCATCCCATGGCGGACCAAAACCAGCCAAAGATGCAAGTGTAATTTCCACCTCAATCCCTGCAGATTTTCTATGAAATAACCTCATTTACTTCTTTACTTCAGTACAATCTTGGCTTCCTGCTCTACAAGTATGAAATAAAGCCAGGAAAACTATGATTACTCTTACTTTAGAGAGAGCGTGTCAGCGTTACTGAAACATATCTAACACCAGCAGAAGCACAATTCTCGAGAGTTAAATAAACAAAGGAAAATTATTATAAGGAGTAAACCTTTGAATCCTTCTAAACAGACTCAGTTTGATTTTTCATATTAATGTTGGAATCAAGTGTTGTTCTGTACTGTAATGTAGACAAGTCCTGAGAGGACAGTCAAGGAGTTCTAGGCTTCTAATGAACAATAAAGTAGAAAGAGCTACTAAATTAGAAGAAACTATGTTTCTTCTCCTCTGCTTGCTTATTTGGGAAATATCTCTTCTGTATGTGTAGAATACTGTCTGAAAATCTCGGATGGACTCTATCTCCCCTACATGAAAATACAATTAACACATGTCAGGATTAACATCACATCAAATTTAATTTTTAGTATACTAAAGACATTGCTATTTTGATTCAGAGCTAAGGCAACAGCTTCTTTTATTTGCACATACACAAAAATAGAAAACATGAACAGTATTCATTTTGTAGACAAAAGTAGAAGTTTAATCAGTTCAGTGGAGCATTTGCAACCTTTAGCCAACGGCAGTGACTCAGGGTATGCAGGTGACCCAGATTTCTCCTCTGCTGTGTCACAGACAGCTAGATATAGAACTGAACTGTCTGCAATCAGTAAGCCAATTGGTTGGCTACAGGCTACTACATACAAACGCCGAATTCCATCTATATTTGTGTGCGCCATAGAATGCCATGAAGTGAAAGTTACTGTCTTCAGTGTGGACAGCAAAACTAAAATTCACTGGAGTCTCTACCCAAGCAGGGTATTTTCTTCCATATACACTGGCACAGATGAGAGATTTTCCTCTGTTTGCCAAGCACAAACTTTCTAATTTATTTAACCCTTTCTGAGTCATTTCTAGCAACTTTTGCTTACACTGTTTTGGGAAGATTTACCATGTTCTAGCTCCCGTAAACATTACCATCACCAAACAAGCTAGGTCTTTGTGCTCTGGTAACAGAAAAACCCAGACTTTCGGAAGACACTTAAGATAATGTAGGATCTTAATATTGTTTCAAATATATTTTTTTTTTTACAAAGTTGATAAAAAATAATGTTGTGCTTGCCATTTCCATTAGAAAGTTTTGGAAAATACATATATCCTACTGAATACCTTCAATGGAAAACATCAACTTTCTGTGTTAAAGCTTTCCTTTGGTTTCCTAAAGCAGCTAAGAAGTGAAAGATGCAACCTGCTTTATCAACAACATGACTTTCCCATACACTAGCTACCACGTGGTTAAAACCATATTTTCTAACGCAGTTACATCATCAGAGATTTTGGATCATATTTGCAGGTGGTATAACTTGTCATAACTTCAGCAGAACTGTCACAATTTCTATCACCTAGTGTCTATTCCTTAATACTCAGTACAGAGGGAGGCATGAAAAGAGATAAACAGGTCTCAGAAATGTTGACATTTTAAATTCCATCCTACCCTATTTTTCACAAGAAAGAGCATTACGTTTGGCTATGTAAATAGATCCCAGATTTTAAAATAGCCAAGTTCTTTTCTGCCTCAAGGAGAAAGAAAGATATAAACCAGAATTATTGGCTTTCTGCAATATTTTATATTCAATTTTCTCCTGTTACGTCCATGCCATGTAATTGTGTGCACATGTGTACATGCGTGGTCCTTGTTGCACAGGGTTACAGCCAGATTCTTGTCGGAGTGCCAGAGCTCTACCAGGGGTTCAGGGAGTTGCTGCGTGCTCTCCTTTATTCCATGTACAATGAGTTCTCCTTCCCATATCTGCCAAATGCATGGTTTTATCCCATTGATATCCATTTGGCATCAGGCTGTTGCTCACTAACCCTTCACCACAGCTATTAATCACATGCACATGTGAAGTGCTGTTTGCAAGGGGTGGGTTCACATCTGCTTTGTTGTCTCATTTTATTACAGGCTCTAACACCAGTCTTCTGGCCTAGCCTTTCTCACCAGCGCATTGCTGAAATAGATACCCCTAAGTGATTCCTGGCTCTCCACCCCATTCCCTGTTCCCCGCAACGTACATACCTGCCTAAAGCGTAGGGCATATCCAGCCATTCCCAGGAGACTCCTTTCCATTATCTGAGCATCCTCTTTTCCCTGTCCAAAACACTGCATCCCAAAACCCTACACACAGCACTCTCTGTACTACAGTGTATTTTAGTTGAGGGCTTTTAAGAAAATTGAACATTGAACAGACTGCAGATTCTCTGTGGTTCATGAGTTCGGTCTCAATGCTTGCTTCACTTGGGCTGGTTTGGATTGTTTCCATCATCAGCTGCAGACGGTGGTTGGCTATAACGTTCCTATGACACAGTTCTGTATGCATACAAATAGCCCACAGATAACCCACAAAGTACTGGTTTTCCCTGGTTACAGCTGAAATCAGATTAGAGAAAGTTACATTATTTGCAAACCCAGCCTTCTTTCAATAAAAAAAAAAAAAAAAAAAAAACAACTCAATTCAACCTTGAAGGACTACGTACCAGATAAACATATCCCCGGGGCTCTGGAGCAGCAGCATTCTAGCAAAACAGCTACCAAACAAGGTTCCAGAAATGCTGATGGCAGCCCGAATCATTTACTAGTGAAAAGGAACTGAGTAATGAATCTGATGTTGTGAGTACAGGGTCACAACCTTAGTTTGCTTTAATGTTAACGTTACCTTGGTACAAAGATACAATTAGACTGGCCGAGTGTACTGCATAGGGTACCTCTCAGTTCACTTTTGCTTTAAAATCTATGGGGAAACAGCTGGAGCACTATTTATCAAAAAACAACAACAACAACAAAAAAAAACCCACAGTCTCTGCTTTCCATGTATCTGAACAAAGCTTCAAACAAAATTTTTGATAGTGTTTGTAACGTTCATCTTAAAAGCAAACCCTCAGTAGCAAAACTGAAAGAAAAACGAATTTTTCAATGGAAAACAACAGAAAAAAATGAACTACTTGTTGACAAAGGGACACATTTATCTGGTTCGTATGCTAAAGTGATCAGTTTTATCACAGTTTTTAAAGCCAAGAGTTCCAGCTTGGGTTTATGAAATGCATTCAAAGTTTGGCAATGGGCAGATGAAGTTTGGCAAGGGACAGACAAAAGCACATAGACAGCAGAGGGCTTGATTAAAAACCAAGCAAGTGCAGGGCTGGGTGGGCTTCCTGAGCTAAGGGTCCTGCCACAGTTGTGGCCAGTACCCACTGTATGTGGTACCATTTCCTGGTTATATCCCTCTTGGGATGATCCTTCTACTGCTCTTATCACAGACCCCAGCATTTTGGAGGATTTTTGAGAGCATTTAGCGAGCTCAGATTTAGAGACTAATGTCAGATGTTCCTAGTTTGCTGTGCAGCTATCAGAAATCAGATTTCCTTAATCCTTTTGTCAAATGGGGCCAGGCAGGTCTTTGCCACAGCTAATGCAGGGCATTTTCCCCAACCTACTTTCCTTAAGAAGCAAAGTAATGATAAATGTTCAGAAAGCCTGTGAAGCTGAACAGCAAGCTCAGCTGTTCATCACAAAACAGACACCAACTCACTACCACTAGAAAAAAGTAACTCCTTGCTGCTGTACTTCTAGAAAAAAACAAATGCTTAGAGCACTGCACTGCAGCAACCACCTTTTTTCTGCTATAGATGAAGTATGTGCAGCTACATCACTGCATAAAGGAGCGAAACTTACCTTGTGTTTTTGTTTTGTTTTGAAAGGGTTTGAGGAATATTTTTTTTTAAGATTTTTTCTTTTTTTTAAATCACCTCTGTCGAAACTAACATTTATTCTAAGCAAAAGAAAGTAGCCATGCTAGGTGAGGATGCAACAGCCAATCCTTTGCATTGATTACTTTATCTAGAGAGGCACTGAAGGGAACATATAGTGGTTAAGCCAAAAACAGTGAGGGGAATGCCACCCTAGAAAGGGCACCAAAATCCCAGGTCCAGAAGTCCCTGGTATACAACGCAGGATGATATCACCTCAGCAGAGAGTTAGAGTTTAGCGCCACATTGTCAAATTTTATTCTGTGAGTATATAATACAATAGACCAAGAAAGAAGCATGTTATTCTTTCTAAATCACAGGGATTGAAAGGTAATCATTTCCTCTGCCGGTCTTTCATTCTTTCTGATTGCAGCATTCTCTCTCCTCAAATCCTAAATAAAGCCACAATAAAGCCAATGGTTTAGAGAGACTTCCAAAATGCCTTTGAAGAATTTATGATGAATTGATGAAGGAGTTTACTTTCAGGCAGTATTTTCAGTTAGAGACATTTCATAACAAAAAGAGACTATGTTTGTTAGCAGGCACGGAGGATAACTGTCTCTTTTCACTTGGAGTCTCCAGATCTATTTTCAGTCTGCTTTCAAGTTTGAGATTATTTTTACCAGTGCAGAGACTTAGGAGGCTTCAGAAAGATTGTACATTCCTACCGTTAAGAATATATACTCTTGTTTTGGGGTTTGGATCCAATGGAATTTGCAGTCATATTTCTTCACTTTTGCTGTTTATCCTGATCCTATTCAGCATTGATTTTTTTCCCTATAGAGTTGAAAAAAATCAATGTTCCATTATGTTTTTTAATCAGTCATAGTACGAGTTAAATAGTCCTCGGCACTGCAGGTAAAACAGCTGATAATCAGCTGGGGAGTTATCGCATTTATTACTCATAGCTGACAGGGGGTTAAATCCTTCTCTTTCTTTCACAGCTAGGTTAGTCAGAGCAGCGTTGCCTTGCATCCAGACATGGTGCTTGCCAGACCAAAGCCCACTCCCAGAACTAGGCCAGCTGGTGCTCAGTGCAGTTCTGCCATCCTTGGAGTACTTTGGGTAGCTCACTCTGATGGCCACAACGTCACAAAAGCTAGACGCAGACAGTGGCATGCTGTCAGCAGACTTCAGGGTCAGGAAGTGATTTCTTGATCTAAGCATTTGCCAGCCTTTGCTGGAAACCCTGATCTGCTGCTGCATTACAGACGAAAGAGAAGTGCTGAGAATGGAGCTGCTCATGCAGTGACTCACCCAGGGTCCAATCCAGCTTTCTTTAGAAAGAGTGGAAGCCTTTCTACTGGCTTTACAGCTAGAGTTTGTTCAACAGTCACCATCTCATGATGAAAAATTGTTCTGATATTCCTCACCTTCAACTGAATATCTAGCAAGAAACTGCTAGAATAATGCAGTTTCAAACTAGAAAAAGACTTCAGAAGTCTGAAGATGGGAACAAGCAGATCTTTCCCTTTCTTGATTACTGCAGGTTCCAGAGGCTGCTCTGGTAACAACTCTGGGATCACAGCTTCAGTTTCACTATTATGACTCACCCGTGATTGCTCTTAGGTAAGTGCCAGATGCCTTCTTATGGCTCTCAAGCTTCAGTTCAGCAAAACACACAAGCACACGCCTAAACACTTTTCTGAATAACAATAGTCTTCACACATAATTGAAATTCAGCACACGCTTATATGCCTTGCTGAATCAAGGCCTTAATGCTCAATATAGGAGATTAAAGGATCATAATCTAATAGTTTTTGCTGATGATGTGACACAATTTTTCACTTGGCCTCTGCCAAATTGGGGTAAAAGCTCAAAATGAAATTAAGGAGTACCTTAAAAATAGCTAAAAGATATAGTGCTAAAAAAACCAACACAGGTTCAGGCCCCTACTGGAAGCAAGGGAGTTTAATTGCCCCATTAATCACATATTTACACTTCATCACATTTTAGTATAAATATCAATCACTGTTATACTCTTCATTGCTCAGACTCCACAACATTAGTCAGGAGACTTTATATATCTTCTTCAGGCTCCATGACTCCTCTACGAGGTCCCAGTCATAGAGAAGAGGCCCCAGGTCATTACCAAGTGCTCCCACCTTGACCAGTATCTATACCAGGCTCAGGGCCCTTTTCACAACTACCATGTCACTTTTAGGTATCTGAATGGAAATTGGCTTGTAGGGCAGTAGTTGTTAGAAGAAGAAAAAAAGCAAAACTATGAGGAAAATGCTGCTCTTCGGTGATCACTCCTCTCTTACAATAAGGGGCTGGCACAGGGCTGAACACTAATGCCTGTCTCTATCTCCACTCTAGTCTTTCATTCAAACCAATCAGCTTCCATCACTTTTCAGCATTTATCTTCTGTCTGACTTGCATACAGATTTTGCCTCTCTCATCCAACAGTGCTCTGGAAACATTACACAGGTATTTGTGAAACACCTGGAGAAGTTCATTCTTTCAAGTGGCCTGGGTATACACCTTTTCCTTTCTGGTACAGCAGCTTCTGCTGCACATGGTTTCAGGAAAGATTAAGATGCTGGTGACAATTAAATCAGTACTTTTCTGTAGGGATATTTTCACAGCTTTCACAGTGCAGCCTTCCTACCCCTCACCCCTCAGAGAAGACCGAGAGTTACACCATTAGATTAACACGGCCGCTGCTTATGCCGGAAACAACAGGATTACTTAAGACTTGTCTGGCAAGGCTATGAGTTCCATTTTCTTCTTAATCGTGCAATGTGGCATTTTCCAGCAAAAAATCATGCAACACTCACATGCTTTGTCAGTTTATCTTGTGCCGGTCTGCCTGGTGATACCTTCCATTCAGCTCCATGGCTGCTCCCACTCCTTAGACTGTGGAGGTCCCCAGAAAGGGTTGCTGTTTCTCCAGGCATTGAGTCACGTGAAGTCCTGCATTTAGACCACTTTGGCCCATGGCCAGCATGATATCTAGATTTTCTCCTTCATCGTTGGGTGAAGGTGCTCCCAGGGTGAGTGCCTACAGTCTCCAATCTCTTTCAGCCGCAAACCTAAAGACTCCAGTTTTCCTTAACAGCACTTCTATCCTTCATAAGGTCATTTGCAGGACAAGCTGTTTTCACTCACCAACTATGTGAAATGTGACAGGAAATGCAGAATAGATACTAGTGTCTTGTACTGCCTTTCTGTCCTGCCACTCTTCCTTTTCTCCCTCACACACACTTCTTTCACTATTGGCATCTTTCCTGATCCACCATGAGCGCAGTGAGCCTGGGTCGCCTACACAATTCCTGGTGCTAGATCAGGAAGCGTCTGGGTCCCTTCTGGACATGGCTTGGCCGTCACAGTGTGTTTCCACTCAGGCACTTGTCCCCCTCTGCCAACTTCTGTTTAAGAAAGGAAACATTGCGGTTTTCTATATTTGGCCATTGGTCTAGACCACATGAACTCTTGCTATTGTTTTGCTGCCTTTTTTTTTAAAGACTTGCTAGGATGCACTTACCACATCCAGATTTTGTTGACAGTCTTTCAAGTTTTCTCATAAGATCCTGAAGCATAACAGACCATCACCCCAGGCTGTGCTCATGGATCTTACATCATGTTTCCTACTCTTCTATTGCTTTCCTTTCATTGGAAAGCTAAAATGACCAGTCTCAGGATGATCTTTATTTGTGTTACTTGAATTCATCTTTGTGATCCCTCAGCTCAGCGCTTTTTTATTCTGCTTAGACCACCACAGACTCAGGCTAGATTGTGAGATAGCCATCCAAACTGTCAAAATTTCACTTTACAGGTCAAAATTAATCTCACTTTTCCACAGCAGCTTTCCTAAGCAGAGCTGTACATGTGGTTACCTTTCTTTGTAGTTCAGAGAATATGCATTATCTCAGACAGCCAAGTAGAACCTAGTTATTGTTAATTGACATTGTCTTATCTAACTTGCAGGCTAATAGCTTTGTCTGTTACTCTATAAAAATGCTACAACACATAAAGGAATCTTGCCCTCCAGAAACTGCTCCAAGAATTGATAGACAGAGGTGTTCCAGCTTGAGTCTTCCCTGATGGGATAGGTAAATCATTCAGGCTTCTTGCTCCTGATACCTATATTTTTTATTTTCACTTACTGTGTGAAAGGAGTGGCAGTAGCTGATGCAGCTACTTTAAACCAGTTTCAGATCACCCAAGAAAGGTAGAGGTCACAATCTGGTAATAAAGAAGGAACTGCTTACCCCTTTCTGAGAATCCTCCAAAGGAGGCAGCCTCCAAGTAGAGATGCTTCCATTGCAGCTGCCAGCCCTTAAATGAGATTGGGGAGGAGTGGACAAGATCAGATCCAGCACCAACCCCTGGGCATCACTGCTATTTACGGGCCTCCAACCAGTCTGCACTACTAATGACAGTGCTCTGAGCTCTATCAGTCATCCAGTTGTCAATTCACCTCACTGTCTGCTCATCTATCCTATACTTTCCAAGTTTCATAACAAGGATGCTGTGGAACAGAATGTCAAATGTCTTGCTGAAGTCAAGGTACAGAACATCCATTTCTCTCCTCCCATCTACCCAGTCAGTCATATCATAGAAAGCTACCAGGTTAGTCAAGCATGATTTCCCCTTGCTGAACCCATGCTGACTACTCCTGATAACCTTCTTCTCTTCCACTTGGTTGTAGAAAGTATCCAGAACAAGTCGTTCCATCACCTTCCCAGGGGTGGAAGTGAGGCTTGACTGGCCTGTAGCTTCCCAGATCCACTCAGTTGGCCAGCCATCAGTTAGAGGCAAGAAGTCTAATGCAAGTCCACATCTCTTTTTGTCCAAATTTCAACAGGGCAGCACTGAGTGAGTATGGACAAGAGAGCTAATTAGATGTGGCTCTTGACAGATGCAGACGCTGAGAGCTGTGTAGTCCTCAGTGTGTGATAGGTCATTCTTTTCTGATGTGTATGACATAGGCACATACATTACCCATATACCTAATACACCACAAACCTAATATCTGCACTTTATGTACACGAGAATTGAAGAAAACCAACCCTGACAACTTGTGTAGCATTGCTCTTTCCATAATATTTATCAAGAACAGAACCAAGGAAGAAGGAGATGAACACTGGAGAATGGTTGTAGATGCTTTATGGACCTCTGAAGCATGGCAGAAGTATGTTTCCATTTCTGTATTTCCTGGAGTTAGTCTATATCTAGCAAAACCCTATTGATACGTATTCAATCTAGCAACTGATTTTTCTCTATGAAAAAGCAAATAGCTGGAGTATCTGGCAGTACTGAAAGACGCTATGTTTTCCAATCACTGCTGTGCATTTATGCATGGCATTGTATACAATTATATTTTATATATTACCTATTATATATTCTTATATACTATGTATAATTGTATTCACACATCACATTTCATCTATCTTCAAACTTCTCCTTATTCTAACTCAATTTTACTACATTAGTTCAAAGACAGATATTAGTAATTTGTTATTTATAGTTTGACAAGTAGATAAACATATGGTAAATGATTTTTGCAAATGTTTTCAAGATTGCTCATTCTTAGCTCTAATACTGATTTAATTTAACAGAATAAAAAATTACACAGTATTAACATTTTTAAACATAAGTTCCACTATAACAGCTAAGGAGAACAGTCTAAAAATTTAGATCTGTTTTCCACTGCTTATTTCAATTACAAGAATTAAATGCCCACATTTCCAAAATAAGTTAAATACAAATCAAAGATCTGTCATCTGTGTTTATCAGAACATTTATAGCTTTGCTATTTACACAAAAATAAAACACAGTTTGTTAATCTCTAATGTCTGTAGTACATTTTATAATCTTATATTATATGTTCTATCTTGATTGTTTTTCCATGGGCTGTTTATATGGACACAAGAAACAGCTTGTTCTAAAAAAGTTTGAATATAACTCTGGTAATACCATTCTGGAAGTTATAAGTAAATGTAAGAAGATGGCAATTGTGCAAATTTATGCAACACAAACTGCAGATTCTTGTCACATGATGGCTCTTCTATGTAAAGCACACACATACGAAATTTTTCCTGATTCACACAGAGATTCCATATTCTAGCTTACATTTTTTGATTTAGTATCAAAGAAACAATTTGATGTGACCACAAATCTTTTTGTACAATGAATCAAATTAATAATTATTACCAGATCTCTTAAACGAGCAAATGTGTTAATAATAATTCTCCTGTGCACAAACATATGTCATTTTCTCAGATATTGTAAGAGTTATTTGTGGTAAAACAAAAGCCTTCAACCAGTTCCTGCTAAAAGATTTGACAAGTCAACTGATTAAGTGCACACAGAAGAAAAGCTCAGGAAAGCTGTGCTTTTCCCAGTAGAAAACTGGTTTGTTTTGGACTCATCTGCAATTTAAATTTTCCCACCAATATGGTTCTGCCATAGAGTGAACCTCATCTCCATCTGTTGTGTTAGGAACTACTCTATTCTTACGCTACACAATCCCATTTTTATGACCAAAACTTAAATTGGCATTAATGGACGTTTTGTCTAAATAGGACTTCACTGAGGCCAGGACTTTGGATATGGCCCAGTTTCTTTTAGTAATTAATAAAGTACTACAGCTACAGTACTTATTTACAAAAAAGTCAGCAGGCGTCAGCAGGCAGCTGTGTGGAAAAGAAGATGGGAGAGAATCAGTACTGGCAGTACTCATTTTCCATCTCTCTGGCCCCGATTCAGCAAAGCACTTAACCACATGTTTAATTTTAGGCACATGAGTAATCCCATCTCTGTGGAGCGAAGCGTGTGTTTCATTCTCATTGATTTTAATGGGGCTACTCATAGACCTGTCAAATATTGCATGTTCTGCATGACATTCTCACAACTGGTTCCACCTCGCTGAGCCCAGCAACATGGCCTTTGGTCTGAGTCTTTGCAAAGCAGCAAAGCTTCTCTTGCTCTGTAACTCATGGGTCTTATGACTGTGTTCCACTTGGCGGTGTTCTGCTAGCTGTGTCTGGCATGTAGGAAAATGGACTGGGAGTAAGTGGGAGCCAAGTTTATTCAGAACATTCCCAGACCAATATCAACCTCATTTTGTCATCCAGCTTTGGAATCATGCTCAACGACTCTGCTGAGTCAGATTCTAGCATCCTAATTAGCTGAGAAGATCTCTATCAAGGGTATGTCTTTGAGCCATTAGGTAGCCCAAGGTTGAATAAAAATACCATATGGATTGCTGGCAGACAGAACATGCTCTACACAGGAAGGCTCCTTAGAGCAGAATAGGTGGACACATAGGGTCCAGATCTGTAGTTCTTTGAGCCCTATTTAAGAGCCTAATTCTGCAACCATGAAAGTCAGTGGATGTTTCCAATAAAAATGGGATCAAGGTAGTAGGCCCTCATTCAGCTAAATATTTAAGCAGATGCTTACTTTAAGAATATGATTAAGTCTCTTTGAACTCACTGGGAATGCAACACATGCTTAAGTACTTCAATGAATCAGGGACCTCATCCAGCTTTGGATCCACAGCACTAGAAGGTATCTACAGAGGCAGTACTGCAATTTCCTGTTGCTGCCTAGCTCCCTGGCTGCAGCTGTGTTCTGCTTATTTTGATAAATATAATATTCTTCACACTTCTGTAGTTATTTTTTCTTTAATATGCAAGGCACTATAAATATATTTATAATAATCATCATATAATAATTATTGTTGGACTAATTATGTTTTGAATGGATTGAATGGTGGAAGCTGAAGCAGTGTTTTTCTACTGTAGACTTTTTGCTCTGGCCAATTGATTGAATCATGACAAATGATTTGTTGAGCATGCTGACTGCATTCAACTCCAGTGACATTTCACAAAATCCTGCTTGTGACAGCTGATTTCATTCTCAAAACTTGCAAGGGTTATTTACGGGAAAACAAAAGCCTTTTAGTAGATACTTAATGCATTTAGCATGTTAGTTCATTTGCTGTACAAAAAGAGAACACACTCATCAGCTCTTGCATACATTCTCTTACAAAATACTACATTTGCTTTAGAGTCATCTGCTTATCACTCTTTCATGCCAAACTGGCCCTATAGGTAAAGGCCAGTGTCTTTACCACAGCTGTTATGCAGTGCCAGTTAGGAGAGAGCCAGCATGGAAAGCGTAATTTGGCATTCTCCAGCAATAGAAGGAAGCACTTTTCTCCCATCAGAATCAAAAGTAGACTTTTTGACTAGAGCCTGGGGGGGCCTTGAAATGTCCAGGATCTACAGACACAAAAGTCAGTTTCTATTGGATCAAGCCCAGTGTGCATCATTCTAATGTCAGATGTATGAGTGCAAAACTGTACGTAGTGCACTGAAAAACTTACCCTTCTCTTGTGCACAGTTGGAGAACAGCCTGACATTGAAATCAGATCTCTTGATCAACATAAAAATATACTTGACATTGTGTTTGGAAATTTATTGTGTATAGAGACACAGAAAAGGCAATTGCTTAACGTAAATACAAGTGACTTAAAGTCAATAAGCAGTATTTTCCAGGCTGACAAGGACTCAAGTTTTATAAAAGTAAAGCTGTCTACTAGGCATAGAAAAGGCACTGAGAATTAGGGACGGATGAGATCATTCTGTTTCATTTCAAGCACTGCATTTTTTGGTTTGAAAGTTCCAGGCTTCACAGGACTACTCTTTCAGTTTATTACAGTTTGTGGGTATAAAAGGGGCAGAGGCTGGAAGAGATTAAGAAAATTACCGAAAAAGTACAATGTGTACTGTATGTGCAGCCATATACTCATTCATGCCAGCCTAGCCAGGGCATATGGCCTCCTTCAAATAAGACAGAAGTACATTTTATATAAAGAAAGGGAGTTTTTCAGAAGAAACTTCCCTCTCCCCTCAAAAAATGTTCCAGCTATGATAGAAAAGATTTATAAATGTAAACAGATTCTGCAAGCCTAATAGTCCATCTGTGAGATTAGTTACATAGAGGACCAGCAAAATCATTCAAATTACTTTTAAAAAGCTCACGGTGCTTTTTTTTTTTAAAGATAGGCAGAGTCTGAATAAAAGTGCAAAACAACAAAGCCACAAGCTGAAGTTCTATTTTCAAAGCCAATATAATTTGAGAACTTATACACAATTTGCAAAGATGACTGCATTCTTCATGGTATGGGATATTAATGGGAATTAAGTACATAAATGCTTTGAAAATATAATACAGAAGTTCAAAGAGTTAGTGATATTTAAGTGGCATTTAAATGACGTTATGCAGTGACACTTCCAAACATGAATTTCAGGTTCCTCTGTTATTCATTTAGGTGCCTTTTAAAACAGGGTCTGATTAGTCACTTTTTTCCCAAATTCTGTATTCTCATGTAGATTTTATTCATATTAACTCACTCATATCTTCAGTAAATACAGATTTTATCCTTTCTAAATACATAAAAATGTCATGTTTATTCATACTAGGTTTAGGGCCAGCTTTGGGTATAGATAAAGAAGGTAACTTCACACTGCATCAGGGAACCCCTATTGTACCTTTTCTAGAGGGCATGCATTGGCTGTTCCAGAGACAACTCAATGCACCAACTCATGGAGAATCTCTTTCTGTTTTTGCCTCCTCACCCCATTCCTCTGTGGCAGCGGGAGGAATAGGAAACTTTGCTGTCTAGGCATTTTGTTTCAGTGTTTTATTCAGGGTCTGCTAAGGCCGATACTCTGAAGGTGGAACTGTGTTGCTGAAATGAATGGAATGGGAAGAAAGATCCATGAATGAAGACTAGGCAGAGGACAGGGGATCCACAGTTCTCCCAAAAGTGTCCTAGGATATCCCAAATTACACTAATTGCTCACTCCCAATGGCACATGTATGCCAATACATGTCATGCATTTACTGAGCTCATTCTTAACCCACAGGCTTTGTTTAGAGAAAGCTGGCAGAGCTGGAAGTATCTTATTTTAAATTGTCTTGTGGTAGAAGGTGATATAATGTGAGCACCAGAGGAGAGGGCTTTTCAAAAGTGCACTGTTTCAAGAGGCACAGGCGCTGTCAAATGCAAAACTTTTTACTATCTCCTAACAAAAAAAAAAAAAAAAGTTGGCAGTACACAAACCCTGAAAGCTAGACCAAAAATAACAAGAATACATAGACCCTCTGGCCACAGAATACTCTGTGAAATATAGAGAATATAAATACTGGCATTCCTCCTTGAACTAGACAAAATGCTGAAAGATATACAGGGAACATAAAGACAACCCCTTTCTTCTTTGGCTTTAAAGTATGACAACAAATAAAAAGTGTGCTTAAAGCACTTGGATTTGTTTAGAAACAAAATTTGTTTAGAAACAAAACAAAACTCAATATAAGTGACTTTACTCCACTGCGTCCTCCAGGATAGGAATGAAGGCTCAAGAATGAGAACTGCAACCCTCTAAAATTTAATCTTGACATTTTCAAGTAACAGATATGAGCTTCCACAATTACTGAATCATGTGGTATGGCCCATTCTGTTTGGATATGCTCATGGCAATGCAAAACATATGGCCACTTAGGGTTTGTAGGTGATGATGGTAAGAATTTAGAGAGAAAAGAAGAATGCTGAGTAACCCATCAGCACGTGGAGCAGATATTACTGGCACTGTCTAAAGAATAGAAAAACAGGGTCATAAAGATGCAAAGATCTTCACAATTATAGCTGATCATCAACCTCTTGTGACAGAAATGCCAGATCCTCCTTAAGTGAAATACATAGCAAACCAACATGGAACCTCCAGCATAAAAAGGGTTCATGTGCTCTGATGAAAGCTTTTTGAGCTCTCCCTCACTGCATAATCTGGTATTTTATGTCCTTTTGTATTGTTCTCTGTCTGAGGCATGGAGATAGGTTCAGAGCAAGCCTAAGAGGAGCAGAGCCTGAGAAGAAGATAGATAAGACAAGTCAATATTTGTACACACTTTGGACTTTCTACAATTCATACATAATAGTCTAATTATTAGCTTTACTTGAAGTGCTCTTGCTCTTCTGGATATGACCCAAGAACTGATACCCCTATTCTCAACATGTTCAATTAGGAAACAGCATCTGAAATAAATATTTGATTTTTGCACTAGTCTCTCCACATGTTGACTAGACAAGAAAAGATCAATTCTGTAGGGGAAGGACATGGATTTGGATAACAGCAAATGATCTGTAGACTTTAACAGCTCATCTGATGAAGGAGGTGGTGGGAAGAGATGGAATAGGGAGAAAAAAAGAAATGGCCATGCTACCTCATCAGTGCTCCACTGTCTTTGAAGCCAAGCTGGGCTTTCCCACACTTATCAATTACTGTTGTGCCAGAACAATTAAGGGACCTGGTTTCCAGATCAGGAATAGTGTACCCAGCTCACTCCCTGTAAAACTGTTCTGGCATTTTATGCCCTCAGTTCAGCTCCAACAGTGTGAGATCTGGGTGTGTTTTAATGAGTCTCAGCCTCATTACAAGTTTTCAGGAATGTGAAGGAACTGCTAAAGTTCCTGCTACACGGAACATTTTCCTACATCCCTGCCCAGGAGTGGGCGAACATCTGGATAGCAAGAGACAGTCTGTCCAATTAGAGTGTTGGACTCTTGGGCCCTGTAATGGAGGGTGGAGAAAAAGGATCCATCTGGATTTGGCATAGAGCAAGGATGGGAACTGATGTTTCAGAGCATTTGTAGATTCAGTGAGGATTCACCTTGTCTGCTGTAGGCAGTTCAGTGTCAGTACTTTGTCCTTAGCTGGGCTGTCAGCTTCTCACAGCGGATGCTAGCTTGTATGCCCTTTTCTTCTTATGGACTAAAAGACTTGCCAGAAATTAGTTAGCATAGGTCCGTGAGGAAAGTAAGTGTCTAGGCAGGTATGAGGGTTTGTCCTGGAGCCTGTCCTGGAGGATGGAGGACTTGGAGCAGGCCTGAGTCCCGTCGTAGCTCAGGACTGCCCCCAGCACTGAGGGCTGGCAGCGAGTGAGTTGCCTCAACACATCCTTTCTGTTTACTCTTGCAGCCACTCAGACTTGGTTCTAGCACTGCTGGTGAAAGATGGACTACTTAGATTTTTAGAGACAAGGAGCCCTATGACAGTCTTTGTAACAAAGATTGCTCTAAACATACCAGGCAGTTTAAAAAAATATATACGGTTAATTAAAAACCTGATCAGGCATTCCTATATCAACAGTCTTGACTGCTAAGAGAGTCAGGGACATCTCAGGTTCGCCTGCAGCTGATTACTAGACACGAACTTTGTATCTAGTAAATACAGACTACTGCTTAAAAAGTGAATCACCTCAGGAGCTCGTAGAAGGAGGGGAGGAGAGCCTGTAACACTGCAAAAACTAGGCCAAGGACTAATCAGGACAAAGTGGTCCTCAGTTAAGAGCCCACAGCAGAAATCACTGTAAAATGGTGGCTATCAAAGGTAGGAAAATGAATTCATGTGAAGCATTTCATTTCCAAATTAAGCCTTTATAAGATACTAACCAAGATGTCTGTCAATCAAATCAGAATGTTATTCATTTATTACTTTTCATGATACAATGTGCAAGATGTTATTGGTGTATATTGGTATATATACAGCCTTCAGAAGGCTGCAAGTGAGAAACACAGCCTAAAGTCAGTAACATGCTAAATAAGTTACATACTATACATTCAAGATGCTAATCAGATGGCTTTGGGGACTAGGGAAAAAGAAGAAAAGAAAAAAAGGATAAGAAATAAGATAATCCTCTGCAGTCTCACAGTGTACTCTGGAGTCATCTTAAGAAATAAGAAAGCAAAATCTTAAGAGAGACACATATCAAAGCTAAGGCATCCTTGCCAGACACAGAAAGAGCAAAGTCACCTGGAAAAGAGTCATATGAAGTTGTCTGTCCTCCCGGAGTGAAACTAGCTAAAACAGCTCACCACTAATTCACACAGTGTCTACAAAGATTGCAGATGGTCACACAGCCTTTTTTTTTTTTTTTTTTGTCCAAGTTAGCTCTGAGGTAGTCCTGATGGCAGCACCAATAGCCTTTAGCACTACTTGTAAAGGAATGGTCCACAAATCCCCTTCAGTCTTTCAGGATTCTGTTCATTTCCTGATGACCATGCCCCTGTTTGGCTGAAGTCCCTGGGTACACAAAGCCAGTACTTAACAGCAGTGAAGTTGGGCACCTTGTCCTCCCCTTTCTCTCAGCCAGAGATGTTTGAGTCAGTCAATAAGAAATGGTGGCAGAGGTTCCCCAAGAACAAAATGACTACTTGTCTAGCAGAAGCAGGGCTACAGCTTTACTGTGGCGAGAAAGCAGGTAACAAGCCTTGTTATAGTTAAATCTATTCTAAGGTTTCAGTACAGATATGATTCCAAGCATGTGTCCTTCTTGAATTACCTGGTGAGGTGCTGAATAAAAGAATAAAGATTCTTTGCAGAAGTGTAACTGGGTTTTGCAATACCCAGGTAATGGGAGTTTTGCAATGCCTCCATGCAGCACTGACTTTCTGATGCTGAGTTTACAGAGCTCTCCATTACTTTTCACTGTAATTCTTTTCTAAGTAGAATAGTATTATTCTGTACTGTGTCAATTGCCTGAGGTTATGCAGACTGAAAATACATGACTGCCTCATGGGCAAGAAGAAACAGAAATGAAAGGAAAAAAAATAATAATGCAGTTCTTTCACTGTGGACTCTCTTGTAACAGTTCTCTGACAAACCATAACTGACCATGAATGCTTTTGGAGACCTGAGACATATACATCTACAGTGGCATCACAGATGAGACATGCTGTTGAGGTAGGCAAATATAAATTAAGTGGATCTCAATGGGAGTAGCACTGAGAGCTGAGCATCACCAGTGAAGAGTTTCCAGAGAAATCCTTAGTCAGGAATCACCACACTCATAGGAGTGTAGAAATTATCATAGTGTGCCAGCTTTGCATCTTTGTTGTTTTCTTTTAATACTTCTTCGTGTCACAGCTTTATGAGCCTAAAACCAAATGCTCACTTTTATTCTGAGTTCAAAACCTGAAAATAAAGGAGTGTCTTTTATATTTCAAAAGTCAGTTGAACTGCTTTAGCATAGCTAAAGGACTGGTGTACAAGGAGACTAATGAGGCTACTCTCTCCTCCTTGTTTCTTGTTTTTTTGCTTTGGTTTTCTCTGGGCCCTTAAAGTACTCCTTAGAGAGACATCATACCAGGTTTTTGCCTGGGGGGAGAGGGAAACCTGTTGCTTTATGGCTGTCACATCGCAGCCATGGCTGGTAATGCAGAGTGGAGTCACAGTATCAGGCTGTGCTGTACACACCAGACCAACATGCATATTCCGCAGCAGCATCAGCCCTTGTAGCTTCATGGTTGCTCCCATAACCAAGGTTTTAAGCTGGGAATGTAGAGCATTTTAGGAGCTAATTTTTCAGCCCAGCTGTGCATTTTAGCTCAGCTCTGCTGCTTCACTAAATTTTGCTAGGATCATTTCAAATTTGCCCTTTTTTAACTATGACTATGAAAATCTGACCTCAGTCACACTTAGCAACTAAAGCAGCCTATGGCTTCCACAGACTCATGTATAATTTCACAGGGAGGACATGTGAATTATCACCTCAAACAACACTATACACACTCAGAAAGGATGATCCATGCAGCTAACCAAAGTTCAGCTCTTTGCCCTCTGTGATTATAGCTCCGTGTGGAATGGGACACATGATCAGAAACACAGTTTCATGCACACTTCCCTTTCCTGCTGTTCGATATAGCTGTACTACATTCTCCTCTTTGTCTGCAAAAGTTCTGCATGAGAAAATATCACAGCCAAAGAGGAACAAAAATGGCAGTAGAAATCAGATCTCTGGCAAGGAACTTTTCAACTATCTTTCCTGCACTACTTCAGCCTAACAGCTGAAAATTCAGAATAAAGACCAAGTAACATAATCACAGAAACATAAGGACTATTAACATGGCAGCTCCATCAGATCTGCTGACGTATAACAGCTGGAAGTACTGCAGCTCTTAATAGATGGACCCTCCTGATGAGATTTACAAGAGCTCTTGATCTGTCATCATGCTGGTTGCATCTGTCATTTGCACCTGGTAAGAATATCTTAGTTACTTATCACATAGCGCTTTCATGTGGTCCAGCAGGACAGCTGGACTTAGTTCACCTTTGTGTTAAGGCCCTCATTAGTAAAATGTATTTTATAAAATTAACCTGTGTCATTGCTAGTGTTGTTTGGTGCTGGATTATGCTTGGAATGGATTATTTTAGGAATACACCAATACATTGGTGATGCTCAGCTCATAACCAGCGTTGTAAAATTGATTTATGTTTCTTCCCCTTTTTTACAGGCTGTTACATTTGGACTTGGCTTCAGGAGAAGGAATTCACTGGATATTTATTTAAGCCATTATGTGAAGCATATATTTTGATTTAAGCATTTTATATGCATTTATTTGTGGGCCACCAGCATCTCACAGAAGTCTATTCCTTTACAGGCATTAGGTTTGATCAGTGTGTGAGCTGAGATTTCTGTTATGTGCTATTTCTTTTGAAATTATGCTGCTGCTGTCACTACAAACACATGATTGCTAAGGTCTTTCTATCAAGCATCAGCACCCTGAAGCAACAAAAATGCTTTGTTTCATAACCATAGCTCAGCTTCTATCATCTTGGTTCCCTCATTCATTGATAGCTCCATTTCTTAAAGTCTGTCAGGGATCAAGCGAAAGTCAGGAGACTGGTAAGGTGCCTCTTGCACAGATGTGATCCAAAACAAAGCAGTACATATAGGAACAGTTAGCACACAGTTGTCAACATGACCCAACATCTGAATTGCTCTGTTTCATGCTATTATCATGAAAGTAATATATTAGTGAATATTAGCATCAGTGGTTTTTAACATTTAATGGAGATCTTCAACAAAGGAAATTTACAAATCTTTAGCAAGTCTTCCTGCCTATGATTTTGGGGAAAGGACATTAACGTAATTCTTTCTCCAGATTTGTGAGGCACATACACTTTAACACAACAAAATTATCAGGTGTGTCACTTGCAACCAAGTAATCAATATAATTACTGATAAATCACAATTTATGACCCTAAATCACTTGCACATTGCTTCATTTTCATTTGAAAATTATGTCAGACATAACATTTACATCCTTCCAGAACGCTACTGGAACTCTTCATCTAGGAATATTTTCAACTAAATAATTTTTTTCTGTAATGAATCACAATGTAGGTAAACATCTAAGGGCATTGGATTAAGAGTATTATTCTGGCAGGTGAAAAATACTCTTATCATATTCCCTTTTTCATATTCACATGCTCTTAAATATATCCCATTAAATTTATGTTCTTTCCATGTAAATTCCACATTCAGTCCTCCATGTATTATCCACCAGTTTGTGACAATCAAGTGTTGAATTTTTTCCTCCATACTGAGGCTTTTGTTTTATTGCTTCCCAATTTGAAATACTTTAGTGTCTCCTGTCTTCCTGTGCAGTAGCTTAGTGAAGTTTAGGGGTATTTTTGTTTCCACTGTGTCTTGTTCTAGCTTTCTTTTCCTTCACTTGTCTTTTTCTGCCCTTTTTGTCTCACGTATGTGCATTCAGGTATTCACACAGTGAAGCCTTTATTTTGCCAGGGGAAACACTGAGAAGAGCTTGTGTCCATGAGAATGAAATCTCTGTGAGAACGAAGGGCAAGGCAGGCACAACAGACAAGGAAGCTGAAACTGAAGAAAGGGGCCACCTAAAGCAAGGTGTGAGCTGGGAAGGGTGGCATTTTTCTGCAGAGATGGCACACCATGGGTCAAGGCACACTGAGGAAAGTCAGAAGAGGCAGAGACAGTTAGGGCTTGCTGGCTTCCGCCACACAAGCAAAAAGTGGTGGCTGAAAGAAGCCAAGGAAGAAGGCAGGATAGCTGGAGGAGGCGGAGAGCGGGAAGAGCAATGACAACGAGCATGAAAATCTCCCACTAAAGCTCTTGGCTGACAAAGGGCCTGACTAACCCCTTCCATCTTCCCACTCACATCAGTTGATCCCATCTCTCTCTTCCAGCTGGCCTTTTGCACTGGCCAAAAGTTTTATTGATATGAGTACAGTGTAGCTTAAGCCTTTTCATGAATAATTTAAAATTAATTATCAAAACATCTCTTCCTTGCTTCTCTCCAAAAACATCCGTGAAAGAGTGAATAAACTCTTTGATGTATGTTTCACTGGAAAACCTACCTACTTCATAGTCAACATCAAAGAAAAACAACCATAAAAATACAATGTTGGTGTAATGAGGCTCAACAAAAATGCACTGAAGACACCTGGGCCACAGGTAAAACAAAGGAGGAAAAAGGAAGAGGGAAAAGTAATAAAGTACTCAAGCATCCATAGAAAACATGTGCAGCTCAAGAGCCTGTATGCAATAAGTCTTCAAAACTAGGGGTTATTGAACAGGTTTATTGAGCATTTTTAAAGCATTTGGAAATGATACATGATGAAATAGAAAGGAAGAAGAGGCATGAATCCGTGCTCAAAATGGCTATAAATCTGGCAATGTTAGATTACTGCTGTGTTAAGAACAGGAAGAAAAGAAGTAACAGAAAGAAGAAATTTTTCATTGAAGACATAGCGACTACTCAAATTACCTGTGTCTTGCACAAGTTGAGAAAATGAATGAACTAGGACCTTTGGTAAAATAGTGCATTATGGTAAACTGCAAGTTTATTTTGTGACTCATCAGAATCGTAGGAGAGGGAATATTATCCACATGACCCCAGAAAACCTAAGTTAAAAGAAATTAATGCTGTCAACATGCCTTATTTGAATAAAATAAGACCTATTCATATACTGCAAGCTCTAATAAGAGTATTAAAGAGGACAGAGTGTAGTATGAGGCTACTCTACATAGTCACCTGCCTTTCTTGCATGTCACATTGAGCTTCTCCAGAATGTAAGAGTAGTGAGAAATGAAAGCTAGATAGCAGGGTCATGTATAAAAATGTACATATGTTGTATGTATTACAGAGGACTCAAAAAAGCTGTACAATTCCACTGCTGCTTTGTGATTATGTCAGTCTTTGGGGATCATGAAAATGAAACAGAAACGCTGTTACTGACAAATTAAAATAATTGGAATGAGGTTGTTCAAAAAATATGCAAAAACTATTGTTCTAGGAACAAATTAACCCTTTTTTTTAACCACTTGAAGCAGAATGAGTTTGTCTTCTTTCATCTGACCATATTTGCATGTTGCTGTAGGTGTCTCAACTGATAGCATTTTTCTATGCTATAAACTCCAAAAGTGTGTAAGATCTCTATATAGCCAATGTAAATAATAGCAACAGTAAGTGAATTATTCTGTTAAACTTGGATAGAATTTAGCATTTGAGAGACAAAAGATGAACTGATAAAAAAAATGTCTCTTTTTCTGTGCTGAACAGGAGTGGTCATTTATTAAAGCAACGTGTTCAACAGCTCTTGTTGAACTAGCAAGCCTGGCAAAGTTTAGGAAAAGTGTATTTTCTTAAACTCTCACAACACTAGTTAATTTGTTCAAAATATTTCCTGTAAATCACACATAGCTCCTTATCAAAATGATTTCAAAGTGAATGTGTTCTCCTGAGTTTTGTTTAATGTCTAAGTAGAAAATACTTGTAGCCTAGAAGTTAACCACCTTCATCCATGATTTCTGCTAGAAGATAAGAGGTCTTTGTATGCAGTTTTTCTGCCATAGAAACTCAGTGATAAAATGTGATGGCAGGGAGGGCAGTTCAGTTGTGTCACAAAAGATAAAAAGGTGTAAAGCATCCTGAAGTCTTTTGAAATCTAGGTTTCCCTTAAATTTCTTTTTACTATTGCCAGGAGATATTTCCTTACAGAGGTTTTAATGAGGGATTCAGGTGATACTTTGGCATGTGCTTTTCAGAGCTCACAATAAATGCAGTGCCTCTTCTCTCGAGTAAAACTGATTGGAAATTATTACAAAAAAAAACCCAAAAACAAAAAAAAAACAAAAAACAAAAAACTTCTGGAAACTTCTGCATTCCAGCATTAGAACATTGCTGGCAGGTTTGTTCACTGCCTATAAGGAAAACATGTCATACCACATGCTGGTCCTGCGGATATCCAGGGTTTCTGATGGAAAGATACCTTTTCTCAGCCACATCTTGCAGGATACTAAAGGGGAACAGGCACCTTCTGAGTATAGTGAGGAGTGTTTGTTTTTTTCTAATGACCTGGCTTCAAAGCATCATGAAGGGACTCAGGTTAATAGGAACAGAGGCCAAAAAGAAAGCTCCAAAGCTACCTAGTCAAGTGTCCATTGGATCTTACATTTCATCCACTTATCCCTGGGTCAGCTTCCTTAACTGTAGCTAGGCACAAGCCTAGGCCTCAGACATGAACTTTTCATGTGTTTACTACTTCAGTTTTCCTGTGGCTTGCCTCAGACCAAAGGAACCGCAGAGTCTGAGTAGATTTCAATATGGCACTTTTATCTCCTTTCTAACTGAAAGAAAATGTCATAAAGTGACAGTCATGTTGAAAAACGCAGATGAAGAGAGAATTTTTTTTTAAGTGTAATTTAAGGAAGTATCTCTCTCTCTTCTCTTTCTACTCATAGTCTTGACTAGCAGTAAATCTACCTTAATAGATCTGAATAAATGCAGACTAAGAGCATGGATTTCACAGACTTCTTCCAAGAGTTTTTGTTTTGATTTTGGCAGAAGTATTTCGTACTGGCAATCAAAGTGAATCAGTGTGGAGAGATGCATTGCGGAGCCTTCAAATTTAGCATAAACATAGCAATTGCCTTTATGACTGTACTCACCCGGATAGGACAAGATTCATGATCTATGTATGTCCTACAATAATGGACACAGAAATCTCACAAATTAATTGACAAGGTTGCAGTGAAAAGATAGGATCAAGATATAGCTGAATAAATCATCACTGTTTATAAATAGGAGAACCTACAGATAAATTAGTCCCTTCCCTGCCTTATGCACATATTTACTGTTGTCAAGAATAAAGAGTTCATTTCTCCCCTGAGGTCTTCTGAACTGTAGGACATACAAAACTATATTCACATTGTTGCTCACCTTGAGTGGCTAAAATACTTGGAGGTTTGGCTAAGTCACACAGAGGATGTTTTCATTAGGAAAACAAAGTCAGGATGGATCCCAATAATTCTTTATAAACAGTAGCCACTAGCAAGGAACACGTTCTCATCCAGCCTTGCCCAACAGATTTTCCTTTCTTGCTTCTCTTTCAGTTTTTCCTCAGAGCTCTGCACTAAAGCCTAGTTCATCTTCAAACTTGACCTTCAACTGACGTGGTATTTCTTATTCTTTTTCCTTGCCCTTCCCTCTCTCTCTTTGTAAAAACACAGGCAGACAAACATGACAAACAAGTATATAGATCTGCAATCTGTCCTATGTCTCTCCCTCCTTACCTCACCTTTCCAACTGTAGGCTGTCCAGGATTTGCCCAAAGCAGTTTTCCATTGATTCCTTTTCCAGAGAGGGAAAAAAAAAAAAAAAAAAAAAAGTGAAAAAAAGGAAAAGGTAGCTGTGGAGCCATTTGTTCAGAAGAGGCCATGATCGTCCTTCCTGGCAGTACTGACTGCCCTTCAGCACCCAACTTGTTGCTTCAAGTTACAGCTGTAACTTCAGGAATCTAAAACGCACTGTGCTTTCTGTCTGATGGTAATACGTTAAAAAATATAGGAAATTGAGTTATTAAAATAAGCCTTATTGTGCCTTTAAGACAAATACATTTCATCTTACACCCCCCGCAAAAAAAAAAAAAAAAAAAAGCTGATAATGTGATAATTAAGATAAAGGTATTCTAGTTAAAAAGAACCAGAAACCGCTATGTTCTTATCTTATGTAAATGCTACACTGTGCAAATCCTCTCAGGCTTAGTCTGACTTGGCCCGTGTAACATTTCAGCTGTTATATTTCAACTGTAATAATAAGCAAAATGTAATCTTAACAGATCTTATCAAATCACCACAATCCTTCCACACTCAAGGACAAAGTAACTCCTCATCAATGTTTTGTTCTCTGTAAGGGGTTCTTTTGGGGTTTGAGACTTTTTCTTTCCTTCCCTTCCCTTTCTGAAGGAACAAGAGGAGTATTTGCTAAAAAAAATAGCCCAGTCTGTGTTCCTAAGAGCCTAAGAACACTGTCTCCTTGTGGATTACAGCTGGCAGCTGTAAGGTGTAAAGTTTTACAATTTACAGTGCTGGGATTTCTTCTTCTTTTTAATCTCTGCTACTCAAAAACCTTTGGTTTTCTTGGCGAGCTGTGAAACTTTAGATTGCTAGTTAAATAGAATGTTCTGCCTGCAAATATTGTAATGGATATACGAACTACAGGGAATGTATAGTAAATGAATGCAGAATGCATTAATATTGTCTAGTGTGGGGATAAAGGTGAAACTATTGGAACATTTTAGCAGCTACAGGAACTGTCATAAGAATGAGGGATCATTTAAGATGTGAATTAATCTTTTTTTCTCTTTATAGAAAAATCTTGTTACTGCTAATACAGATTTATCATGCATTTTTAACAGAATGGATATATTTCACCATTAAAATCTTTAGATTGATTTTCGATGTCTTCAGAAACGAGTTCTATAATCTTTTGAAAGTACTGAGTTTTATCAGAAAGTGTTATTTAATTTCCTGGCACCCCACTGCATTTATCTCATTAGATTCATTATTATTATTATTAGTTCATTATGTTTTACAATAGCAGGACCACATCATCTCCTTCTGTGCTACAATCCTCAAACACTTGGTGAAGACCTTGCTGTAGAGACACAGATTCTCTCAAAAGAGGACCCAGGTTTTCTTCAGTCCAAATAGGGCACTGCACTATTAATTTGTTCAAATTCTTAAGCAGCTGGCTTTGTCTGTTCTTGCTTGGTTTGGCCCCAGGCAAGCCTTCTGGCTTACTGGCAACGTTGCTGGATTGTACCTGTGCCGTATGGGATTTCCTCTGGCTCTGCCTGACCCTAATAAAAGTCCGAAGAGGCAGAGTAGAAATAATAATACCAGAACCCTAAAGCAATTCTGGATAGAGTGGATGCTTGCCACTTCCCTAAGCCTCATTCATTTCATGTCTCCTTTAGCCTGTCCTATCTTTCTTTAATCCCCATCTAAGAACCATGTCTCCCCTTGTCGACCCTGTCAGCAAACAAACGTGGAGGACAACCTACCACTCAGAGCAGAAAATCTCTGCATGGAGATCCTGTGTGCATAGGGCAGGTATCTGATCAGAGCTTTCCAGTGGAAAAACAGACATGTTCCCCTCCTTTCTCTTCTAGCAGAGGGATCCCACTAGCTAATTTCTGCAAGTCTAAAGTGATTGTTAACAGACTTTGCACTGATCCCAGCTTTACCTTCATTTAAAGGAATGTTTCAGCAGTGTGCAACCTGTGGTTACTAAAATTGCAAACCAAAAACATTGGAGACTGGAGTTCGGAGAGGCTGGAAATAAACAGTGGTCATTGTGTTTTGCATCTTTCTGCTCTGAGCAGATATATAGATACGAAGGAGTCGCTATATTTGCTAAAAAACATCACAAGCACAAATCTCTCTCTTTTTTCTTTTTTTTTTTTTCTTTTTCTTCCACGTAAACTAGCCGTGGTTTCAAATCTCAGAGTTAATCTGCATGTCTCTGCAGTCAGTCCCTCAGGGCTCCCAGTGCAGTTCACGTGGTCACTTCCTCTCCTGCAGCCCTGACTGCTGTGCTTCTGCACCAGTATCAAAACACAACATGACCTTAGGACAGAATTTCAGCTGTTGTGTGACATTCCTCATCTTTATGAGATGAAGTCACACCTTGACTTCAGTTTAAATTCAGATTTTCTTTCTTCTTATGACGGCTTACATTTAATCAAAATTGGAGCAATTGCATGCAAAGTGCTTCATTTCACAATGTTTCAGAACACATACTGCTTGGACAACATAGCATTAACATTTTCATGGTTACTGCATTTAAATGACTGAATTTCCTCCTCTTTTCCTAGCGAAACATAATAAAGAGTATATCACACGTTATACCTTAACAGCTGGCATAATTTCAAAATCATGAATTATTATACAGCGTAACGCTAAAGGAAATAAGACTGCAATTCTAATGATTTAACCTTTCTTTTATACTCCCTGCTCCTTAAAACTGCCAAACTCCTTTTACCTAACTTCAGGGAAAAAAGTTCTTCCTATGCTCAACTTTACTCAAAACTGCTGAGCATATGTCTCAGTCCATTTAGGTTGTACTGCAAAGAAAGTTTTAATGTTGAAACAATGAACCTGAATGGAGAATAGTAAAGGTTTAGAAAAGATGCACCATCCATCAAAGAATAAGGTTGAAATTACTGTTTCTTTAAGTCACCAAAACTTCCGTTGGCTTCAAAGGAACTCAAGATCCCATACTATTCATTTCATAAATAAACCTACTTTGTTATGATGTGACATAGATCAAAGCATAATATACAACAGAATGTACAAAGGCAAGAATTTTCCCTATGAAGCAGATATTTAAAGTCCTACGATCACCATTGTTTTTAGTCTGAGAACATTAATCTGGGTGGCCCTCCATGGAAACATCTAAACTCTGCTGAGTAAATATATCATGGCATCAGAAATGGTGCACAGTTCAGAATGCAACATACAGGAGAACACATAAGACTTAGAATTATGCTAGCTGGTATAGACTGAATACAGTTTAGTCTCTCCTTCACCAGATGGACATCTGTACTTACCATCATGCTAATCTATATATATTAGTAGTAGCTGTGCTCATCATGGAGCTCAAGCTAAAATGACGAGATTTGGATTTCACTTTATTATTAACAAGCTTTAAAAGGCATAGATCAGTCATTTTGTTGTGGGTTTTTTTGTTGGTTTTTTTTTTTTCCCCCTTCATTTTCCTCCAGAGGCACTGAATGAATTATAGGAACTAGTATAGGATGATTAGTTAAGCAGGGTTAGTTTTCCAAAAAGCTTCAAATTAACGGCAAGCATCTTGAAATGCTCATTAATTACAAATACTTTAGTGTTTATATTATTTTTCCTGAAGACAGTTATTCCTATGGCAATTATAACATCCCCCTCCACCATATGCAGCCATTTGGTGTCTAGAACTCCTAAAGTTTTATATCAATTTGAGCCAATGTTATGGGAATTGATACTCAGCCCAGCTCCTGGATGAAGACTTGGAAATTGGTGGACAATGGTGCATGGTGACCCCTACTGCTTCTGTGGTGCTACAGTCATGAAAGACTCAACAAAGGAGAACGTTGCACCAACACTGCATTAACCATGGAAACGTAGACAAAATACTTCTATGGAAATACTAGTTTGTACTGCTGCAGGTCAGTGCCAGACAAATGGGTGAACAGTAAAGCATCTGAGTTTAGGAAAAAGAGTATGTATCAAAGGATGTGTGCCTCTTGCACAGATTTATAATAACACTATATAATTTCTGCTGAAATACTATTTATTCTAACTCCAGATGTTTGGCTGCATCAACTGTTTATGAGGATGAACACTGTGCGTATTAATTGAACTGTGCTATCAGTCATTTCATTTCTTGGAATAAAATGTTTATTGTTAGTTTCTAAATTTTAAGTAACGTGATTTAGTATGCAATAAGAAACAGAAACATGCTAGAAAGTATTTTCTCTGTGCAAAACACTACCAGTACTTTAACAACAACCAACAGACTCTCCATGCAGCCTTCACTGTCACTTAATAATACTACCGCGAAAAGAAAACTGAATCAGTACACAATTTGAATGCCAAGGACCAATACAAAGTCTACCACAAATTAAGGTGATTTTTGACAGATTCATGATCTGTTTTCACATATGCTCTGTTGCAATCGTCAGTCTTTTTTAAAGTCCTGAAACAACAGCTGTACTGGAAGATGGGAGTATCCTAGTCAATGTAAACACTGGAACAAGAGACTTTTCTCAGGCTACATTTCATGTTTCTTGTCCAGTCAGGAAAGCTATTTATAGCCTTTCCCAGAAGGTAAGACACCACCCGCTGTTGAGCCAGATTCAGTAGCAGGGACTGTGACATTTGCCTGGGGCCCTTAGGGAAATTCAAGATTAAAAACAAATTTTCACATGTTGTGTCTCTTCCAGGCATGTTTTATGGCATGCAAGGCCTGGACAATGTCATTTGGGGTTGATAGAACCCAAGAAACCAAAAGAACTGGATTAAATTTAGTTGAATGTACAGCATCTCTAAAGAGCTATTAAGCCATGACTGGGACAAGGCTGTTTCCCAGTGTTGGTTACAAGCTGCACTGTTTTGCATGAGAAAGGTTTGCTCAGGAGCCCGGGCACTGTGTGTGCCTATGGCATAATCTGCTCTGTGTCAGAGTGACCCAAGGCTGAGAGTATATAAAGACAAAATATCAAGGAATGTACTGTACCCAGATTAATAATAAAAAATAAAGCAGCTCAGGAGAGGATAATGATAATAGCTCTCCTTTAGAGACTCTATGAAGAAATTTTAGTGAAAAAAAAAAATGTCTTGAGTTTTTTTCAGCACTTCTTTCTGCCCAAAGATTGGTATGCATAGGGTAGATGACATTGTGAAAGGCATGAGAGAAAAAAAAGGCACGTCACACCTCTGCAGAGGTATAACAATGAAGAAACTTCTCAAGATACCATCTGAGCAGCAACTGAAAATGAAAAATGATCAAAAAAACTTGTTTTAGTGTAACTGACTATAAACACACGGCATCACAACTAGAGGACAGATTGTTTAACCAGAATACTAAGCAACATACACTTATAATACAAGTATTCCTAGTTAAACCCAATAAACATTTTCTTAAAGAGAAAGAGAATTTCAAGTCAATTTTTAAATAAAATCGCTTTTAAAATTGAAAAGAAACATTGGATTGCAAGATCGCTCCTGTTAAACTTCTCATTCAGACTTTCTCATGCCTGCTACTGTTTAGGCAATGAATATTCATGAACATAAACATGATTCGTAACATCTGTATGCTAGTGGTAGAGTGTTAGCAAGACATTTACACTCCTTTGTTTTGGATATATACATGTATACAAAAAGAGAAACTTTCCCTTGTGATCTTCTCCAGAGATGATTTCACAGTCCAAATCTGGCCTTAAAAATTATAATGCATATCATATGATTCTGCAGAAACAGGAATGGAAGCAGTGTCTCTTAGCCCACAGCCAAACACGTCTACCCTGCCAGAAAACAGAAATAAAAGTTTAGTCTGTGAATCCCTTTAGAAGCCTTCAGTCCACTTGAAAAAAAAAATAATAAAAAAATAGACTGCATCTGGTTTGCCTATGCTGAATGCATCTGAGTTTGCCAGTACATATGAAATCCCATCTTCTGGGTTAAAATTCCCTTTCTATATGTCATTTCTTTACTCCATTTGGTCTAGCTGACTTAAATGAAGTTGTGGAGCTTGTCACATGAGGAAGTCAGCTGCGTTATACAATCCCTTTTAAAATCTGGTAGTGAAAGAAGTATAAGTAAGCATTTGTAACCCACATGAGGTCTACTATTTCAGCTTCCCACTGTCTTATTTTTGTTAATCTTAAACTAACTCAAAATTCTAAACTGAAGTCATCAATTTAAATTAGCTTCTATCCTTTTGTGCCAGGCCTCATAATCCATTTACATGCGTACTTTCTTTAAACTGAGCTTATCTAAGAAGGAAGTTCCTTAGGAGAGAAGTCTAATTTAAACCAATTAGACAATAATAGCAAACAAGAGTGGTACAACACATAGTGGTATAACAGATCGTGATGCATTCTGTGACAATCATTTCTAATAAAAACTAATAAAATCCAAGAAATTACCAACTGTGACCTGACAGTGGCATCCTTCTGGGAATCTGGTGCCCCACTAAGCATTTTAAGAAGTTTTATCAGCCACGTATTATCATCCCAAATGCAGGTTTGCACACAGGCCTGAATTGTCATCTGCTGATGAGTTACTTAAACTATTTGCTCAGAACAGCATTCTCAGTGGCTTCAACACTCTTATCTTCTGGTCACTTTGTAATTATGTTCCTCTACATGGCTTGTAGGTAGGAGCATAATTAATTTTTCCTCTAGCTAACCACTTTTCAATTGTTATTCTGGGCTATAACAAAAAGCCATTGCAATACCAAGTCACTTAACTGGAAGTTTCAGTCAGAATGAAGTTAAACTGGTCCTGAGCTGCATGTTTAAGGTTCTTACCCCAATATAGAAGTCTTTACATATAGGTCACCCAGCAGTTCAAAAGAAGCTCTGATTTGACTACTGGTTTCTAGCAGTTCAATTGCTAACATGAATGAGTCAGTAATTAAAAGGTCAGTCACTCAGGTGGCAATCGTTTCTGATTTAGAAGTGAGAAGAGAATTCACAAATTCAGTCTTTATGAAAACTGGAGTGTATGGAGTATTACAGTATTACAAAATACTGCTGGTAGACACACATTTACAGAGAAGTGAAATATGTTTCATCACTTGCCTGTGTAGAATGAATTATAGTCTGCAACACTCCAGAAGGCTTCTATGAGCGATCTGAAGTTTTACTGCAAAGTGTATGCTGATGAGATAAAAAGCAGTCTGCCTATGGCTGTTTTGTTAGATTTTTTAAACTGAACTGTGCCTTGAGTTATTGTGGTCTACTATGTGATTCTGCAGTCAGTACATCCAGTAGCCCATCCAGTTTCTTTGGAAGGAAGATTCTTTACTGAGCATTAATCTTTAATTGCTATCTCAAGCATTCCTCTTCTGGGATGAGGGCTTTTGCCAATGTGCTGAAAAATGCCAATATAAAATTCTTCTGTCATACACCTATATCTTAATTTTAGGAATTGCCACATTCACAGACTTCAGTCAGGATGAAAACAGTTTGTCTCATTCTCAATGTAGATAAGACAGGTAGGTTTGAGTGGAACGTTACTGCTTTTGTTGGTTCTCAGGTGTTGCTGCATTTGAAATGCAGATTGTTTGTAAGATGTAACTGCATGCTATGAACAGTCAAATGGCTCCAATTATCTTGCCATGTCCACACTTCAGATTAACTCAGGCCTCCTCTTCCGGAAAGCCTGTAAAAGAAAGATTAATAGCAAATAGGAAGCTTTAGAAAATACAGACATCTGGAAGTAAAGATACCATATTGGTGTAAGCCACAGTGGAATAAAAGATTTGTTTAGTTCAACCTTTAGTCTCTGAAGCCACTCAGTAAGGAAAGAGAGCCAACAATTTAATGGCGCACATTTGTTTATGTAAGGTCTGCTGTGCAGAAGAACCATCCAACTTAAGTCTGCAAACTCTCCAAAACAGCAGGTGCTGGGTGTGCTGGGCTGTCTGAGCACCCATTTCCTAGGGGTAAATACACATCATCACTCACATAATCCTTAAGCCTCTCCTGTCTGGCTGATGAGCACCTGGCTGAGCCCCAGTCTCTTGCAGCAATGCAGGACAGGGTGGAAACTGGCAGTGCCAATTCCACTGGGATGGCGCACACCCACCCCCAGCTCCTGCCTGACATGAATCCTACAACATAATTCATCTGGATGTGCAGCTGCTGCAATATGGAAATAGCTGGTATAGGTTCCTGCAGAATTTCATGTGTGCACTATGCAATGGTGTCAATATAAAAAGTAGTTTTAAATATTTTGCTGGTGATGTTTACATTGTGCTGATTTTAATTTCCCACTCAGCAGGCTGAAATATTTTCTTCCAGACTGGCTTTCTCCTTAAGCACATAAGTCTGCATTTAATTGAAGCTGATATTAAAATAAAATGGTTTTCTTCCTTAATGTCATTTCATGCAATGCATTAGTATAGCCAAATATCTTTGTTTGGTAGCAGTGTTAAAAGGCAACAAAACATCCACAAGGATAAAGCTTCTTACTCTGATTTGCACAGTGTTGCACTGTAAGAAGAATCTCCAAACTCATTTGCCACTGTCTGTTCTTGTAGTGAAGAGCAGAGGTTGAGATCAGTATTTTGTAGACTTTAAAATGAAAAGTTTATCTAGTAGATGACTTGGTAACAGAAAGTACATTAGAACATCAGTAAATCACAGTGATGGATGGAGCCCGGTCAGCTACTCAATTTAACTTGTTTTAAAGTTAAATCCAATTTAACTGTGTGTGTAAGAGAAGTTTTAGAGACCAACTGTGAATTACCAAATTTTGGTCGTGATTCTGAAGTGAATCACCTCCATTTTCATTCAAATCAATATGAGTAAAGGATATTTAGCTCTTTGCGAACTAAATGATAACATGAAGGATTATTCTATGAAGAATGAGCTTTAATTTGCATATAATTTATTTTGAGATTCAGCTCCCCGAACAAACACATCTAAAGAAGAAGTATCTGTTGGACATAGTCATTGTCTTTCAGAATTGATGGAGAGGAATAGACTTTTTCAGAGCTGTGAAATAGATGTGTAGAAATGTCAAGAAGTATTATCCCCCAAAACATCTATTTCCCTCTACAGAATGATGGTTCTGTATTATCCTATCCTAATTTCAAGTCATTGGGGATTTATTCTTATACAGTGGTCCACAAGATATTTACTTTGACTAATTAGAGTCTTAAGAATTTTACCCCACTTCTAAGAAACTTTCTATAGAAATTCAGTAACCTAAGTTTTCTAACAGGAGTTATAAGAAATAAACAAATCAGGTTTGTGAAGCAAGAATTTGCAGTTTTATTGTATTTGTCAATTTTTGTGATCTTTTTCTTTCTTGTCAATTTTTATGCTATATGACTGTTCCATAACAGATATAGAAGTTTCAGGGGTTTAATACTCATAAGCCTTTTCAAGAAGACTGAAGACCACCTTTCTTCTTCTCTTTAACTCCTTTGCTTAGGGCATTCAAATATCTGTATATACTCAAAGTAGAAACATTCTACTTCCTAAATCCAATTCAAAGGTGAGGAACAGCTACGCTTTTAGCCATTTCTACTAAGTACCGTGAGATTACGGATCTTACGGCCATGTTTATTAAAGAAATAAGAAAGCAACTGTGTGGCTTTATGGTATGACAGATTATCCACAAAAGCTCTTTGCAAGGCATCTTTATAAACTCGAACAAATCACAGCAGAGTTTTTTTCTTCCTGAGATTAGAATAACCAAAGTTTTCCTTTTACAGAAGCTGTTTGTCTGTCACACAAATAAGCACTGTTTGTATGAAATATTGTGGCCAGGAAGAGTCAGTTCCAGTCTCATAGAATTAATTGCAAGTTTATTTATTAAGTTAAATTACAATGTGTATATTCAGGGTGGGAGGGAGAGGTCAAGACATAAAATTACAATAAGAGAAAGAACGCAATAGAAACAGGTAGTATTGCTTTCTACACCTCCAGCACCTGACCTGTGTACCTAGAACACATGTTTCATTAGTCCCTTTTGTAAGCTGCTCCAAACGCAATGCAAATCACTCCTTAATGATCGCATTGACTAAATGGGAAATGCTTTTGTTGAATTAGCAGCAATTTTCTGCCTGGAAACTTCTAGCAGAATTTAGGAAATTTCCAGAATAAGCACACAAGCAGAACACGGACATATAATCATATTTCCTTTGTTCAGTTTTTTTCCCAGCTGACTTGACATTTTTCCTCTTAAGAATTTAATTAGAAGGAAAAATAAAATTAGATTATCAATAGCAGTTAAATGGTGTCACATCCTAAACAAACTTTACGTTATCAGAGAGAATGAGATTGCTTGTTTGTTTTAGAATAATATTTTGCTCCAAAGTAGAACAAACAAGAAGGAAATATAACAAGATTCAAAATATACTGAGACAGACTGCAGAATATTTGCTGTTTTTCACTGAACAATGACCAGTTTCTCAAAAGTGCTGAGACCTTTCCAGTGAATTAAAGCCAAGTATCATGCATACTGAAATGAATGTAAGTATCATAACAGATCCATCATGGTCGCTGTATGTTTCAAACCATGAATGGAACCAATTTAGCAGTTTCAGACAAACTGTAACAACTTCCTTAGGCTTGATGTTCATTGCGCATTTCTAGGGTAGTACATGGTTAATTTATAAAATGTCTCTGCCTTAACTGTGTCTTCGAGAACTAGTTCTGGAAGGAAATGTGATACATTTCTATTTTAAATTTCAAGAATCCCCTTGCTTTTTCACTTCCAGAAGGGATAGTTCTCATTCTACAGCAAGTAAAAGAGACTGGGCGAGCCAGTCCACAAGGATGCCTTCTCTTCTGGCATCAAGCAGTCAAAAACCTTCTCTTGGAATAAAGTCAAAAGTGCATTTGATAAATCAGATAATTTCATGGTATAAGCAGAATCTCAGTAGAAATTTTGCAGTTAATCTTTGCTGAATAAAAAGTCCGGTTTAATCTCTTTAAACAAAGCCATAGTAAATAAATTCTTTCCCCACCCCCAACTTTTCTCATAGAAGTTCAGCTGGGATTGATGTAAACAAGAAAAAAAAAACACTGAATGGATTTAGAAATTATTTTTAAACTTCATCTTGCTTCATTTCCTTTCCCTTCTGTACATTTCTATTTGCTTAAAGTCTTCCACCATCTCACGAGAGCTATTCTTAAGCTTTATCTTTCCAGAATTGCTTATATCAAATGCTAATTGGCTTAATTAACTACAAGTCATAGCTCCAACAAAAGCATTTCCTATCTAGTCAGTGTGACCATTAAGAAGTGATTTGCATTGCATTTGGAACAGCTTGTGAAAGGGACTAATGAAGCATGTGTTCTAGGCACACAAATCAGGTGCTGGAGGTGTAGGAAGCAATACAAAATCCCTTTGTAAATGCAATTTAAAAGATTTAAACACTAGTTTTCTAAAAAGGACTGAAATAACTTTTTGCAAGGATAAAATAATTAAGAGAAAGAAGAGCACTGTCCTCAAGCAATTTGACAATTACAAAAAGAAGCGCAGTCTTTACTTATAGTAATTCACGCAAGTGATTCAGCAAGTACCAGGTCAGAAAGATGTTATGTAAGTCATATTTTGAAAACAATTTGGAAGGGCAAGTGCAGCACTGAAGTGTTGCTAATGGCCTGCAGGGACAAATCTGCACAACCACAGAACTCTGCTCTTACAGTCAGTAAAAATGCAGCACCACAGGAACCAAAAAAAGGCACCATTTCAAGTGGAATTTAGGTCACATGTAAGTGCCACGATACAAAAATATAATCCTGTAAGTCTCTGAACAGCTGCTAACAGATCTGGGTAGGTAGTCCTGCGTTCAACACAGATTTTCCATCGATATCTGCAGCTCTTATTCTTGGCATGTGCACATGTAGTACACATTGGCAGGGCTGAGCTACAATGTCTGTGCCTGGTGCTAGACCTAAATCAGGATTCAAGGGTTGGGATTCAGAATCTCTGCCTTGGGCTCCAACACTTGTCTAGAAGATGTTATCTGGGCACATCTGAGATGCCTGCACTCCACAGAGCCCACAGGTGAGATAGGAAACCTGTTTATATTATAGTCACAAGAAAGAAGAGTCTGATTGTCTCCCCCACCTCTTCTCTTTCTGCTGTTTCTTGGCGTTTTCCACAGCCCTGCAGATGTGTGGAAAGCGAGATTGACTTCCTGCTGCTCCCTGTGGGACCGATTGCTCTGGCCGCTCACTTACATTAGAAATGGAGATTGCTGCATCTTCTTCATCTAACTTTGAAGTCAGCCCTTCTCTGGGACTTGACTTCCTAAAGTCCCTCCCACCCTAAATTATTACATGATTATTTCATCTGCTGTGCACATTCAAAAAGATGACAGTAGCCCCGGCTAATTTTCTGCAACAAAAACTGTAGACCTATTTTGGGAAGTGTATCCACAAGGAATGAGTTTGTATGAATAAAGAATAAGAACAATAAATCCTCTCTGTGGGATTTTCATGGTGGTGATCTGTAGGTGATTCACTGTGTACCTGGGTGTACAGTTTGCCAGTGAATTTCATTCTGGCACCCTTTAACTTTCTCAGGTAGTGTTTCATCACCCTGAGCTCCTGAACCTGCTCATGAACCAGAAAAGAGCCCTGAAATACAGATGTGGCAGGATTGCCTGTGGGGAAGGGGACTCTCACATCTTTCCCCACTTGCTCTGGTACCAACCAGTGCAGCTCAATTCCCCACAGAGATCAATTATTCAGAAAGCACTTTTCGGTCTTACAGTGGAAAGGTCTGACAGAGTGCTTTTCCACTCCCATCCTATTTCCAGGTGAGCAGAAAAGCATGAATCATGTCCCAGAGCTCAGAGGTTACGTCTCTGGTTAAAAGAGGTTCTTAAAATTTTAATGCATCATCTCTCGTGTTTCCCAGCTGAATGTAAACTGAAAATCAACAACTGAAAAACACGGTAATACAACAGAAAGTCTCAAATTATTTCCCAATTTATCTGCAAGCTATCAGCAATACACAAATAGATTCAAGACCATGTCTATATTAACAGGCAGCAATAAGAGGATGTAGGTGCAAACTAAACACTTAATGAGGTACCCTGGTGTGTTTCGGACCATGCCAGCTGTCAACGGGCTCCATGCAGGGTGTAGTGGAGGCTGGAGCCCCTGTGGAACAGGGCCTGGCACCATGCCCCTTCTCACCCCAGCCAGGAGCATGCAGCAGGGGCTCTGAGGTGGGCCCAGCACCAGGCACTTCCCTGGTGACAGCGAATGGCTGCATCAAGGCCAGGATGTAGGACCAAGGAAGGGCCCAGCTGCATGGGGCCCGTGGCCAGGAAGGGCTGTGAGGAACTGGAGCCCAGCTCTTCTGTGGCCTGGCTGGGGCAGGGAACGGTGGCTCCAGGAGTGATGTGGGATCCTGGGCCTGGGCCAGGCTGGGGAGCCCCAGGGAGCAATCAGGACTCTATGGAACCTTATGCCTTCAGGACCCCAAGGCAGGGCCATTGACCATTCCAAATCGGAAAGGATGGATGAGGCTATCTCCTTCGGTGTATAAGAGAAGTTACGCTTGTGGCTAAAGGCTTTGTAAACCTCCTTCTATAAAGGCCTGAACTTTTCACTAGAATGAAAAATAAAGAAATGTAGTTTGAAATATCATGTGGGCATGTCCCATAGCAACAGCTATTAATGCTTTTAAGTATTTAAGTTAGAAGAGTTTATCTTCTTGTACGTACACATGAATGATCTTCTCTTAACCATCTGTGGGCAATCCAAAGATTTTTGCATTTTGTCTCATTGTATTTTAGCCTGGGCCTTCTAGCAGTTTTCTGACTCGTTATTCAGATGTGCCTCTTGCATAATCACCTCAAGCTATCATATGTCTAATCTCTCCTTTGGTAAAAGTTGGAATCCAGTGTTTGGCCACTGGATGGTTCTGCACAGCCACATGCTCAGAGAAGCTAAGCAATGCACATCTTCACCTCACCTCCCCCAAAACACTGGAAGTTACAGAGGTTGATTATGGCTGCCGCCTAGCAAGGATCTGTTTGTGTGCTTTGCCATGTTCATCCCATGTTCCTTGAACTCTATTTAATTTTGGAGAGATTTTACCAGTAGCTTTGGGAATGCCTGAAATGACAAAAAAAACAAAAAACAAAAAACAAAAAACAAACAAAAAAAAAACTTCTGGTCATGCTCAGATTTTTATTTCTGCAGGCTAAGGTGCCTTCCATGAATCCTTCCAGAAGAACTTTGCTGTGAATTGCAGGCACTTCTGTCAGGACTGGCATGTATTCCTCTGAGAATTTTTTATCTTCTGAAAAGAATCTTTTCTCAATATTTTCTCTCCCAATATTGTTTTTCTCCCAAGAGTGCATCTTCTCAAGGTGGCCATATAAAAAATGAAAACTTCTGAAAATTCTTTTCAGAAACTGTAAAATTTCCAAATTATTTTTACCCACATTTTTAGTTGTCTTCCTGTCCTAATGGGAAAAAATAACTTCTTTAAAACCCTGAATCTAGCCTTCTACTGACTATGACATTTCTTTCAGTGATAAGATCATTGTTTCTGGCAGCACATGAGCTTGTGCACCTATATCCAATGTAAAATGTTTCATTTGCTTTTGGACTGATGGTTAAATTTCTGTTTCTTCATTCACTCTTCAGATTCTCCTGGCATTGGTAAACTCTTAGAAAGTCATGCAGTTACTTTCAGTTTCTGTATTTTCTTCTGAAAGCCAGGCCATTGTGTTGCTTATTGCAATGCATGGAACTGTTTCACGTATCCTGATTATCGTCTCCACGTGCTTTCTTTCTCACATATTGCAGTAATTCATCTTCCTTTAAATCTTCTGTGTCAAAATAGCCTTCACTCCCACATGAAGCTCAAACTGGACTAGTTGATAGCTTTGCATGATCTATCAAAGTAAATATGTAAGTAAAATTTAAGACTTAAGACTGAACCTCTTATTCATTACTGTCTTTTGATTCACACGTAAATGATGATTTGGTATTTAGAAATAGCCTCCAAGATTTCAGGTGCTTCATTTTTCTTTAAGCCAGAAAGTTTTCTGTGATTAAGAACATCCCTCTCTTATTTCACACAATGTGGAGTAACACAGAACAATTTCACATCTAGCCTCTGCCACGTGTTTTTGAAGACAGTCAAGTTCAGCTCAAAGAACTCTACATCCCGCTAGAATTTTAAAGCTGGTAGTCCTTTTTAGTTGTTCTATTTATCATTCAATATTTTTTCCTTTGTTTTCTTCATCCTGCATCAGTCAGGAAACATGAGAATAAAACCACTTGACAAATACCTGGTTTAGGCTGTAATACCTCAGCCATTAACACTTGATTGATGCATTCCCAGATCACCCAGTAATATGCTTTTGATCCAGATCAGGTGTGTTAATGCAGCCACTGTTTGGTGAAATTAACAAAAGCCCACAATATGGTGTTAATGCTGTCTTCACTCTGCAGGATTTTTGATCTCACACTATAAGCTCTAAACCTGACTTTAATGTGTAGTCAGATCATGACCTCAGCGCCTGAGCTGTAAGCTAACAGCACTGCATAATGTGATCCTCAGCAGAACACAATGCATTCCTTGTGCTTTCTCAAGAGTATCTGAAATGTATAACTCCCAGCAATAATTTAGGTGAGTCACACAGAGGAACCATGGCCGAAGATGAAAGTATGTATTAGTGAATTTTTGTGCATATAAAATGATATAATACCTCTTGCTAAATGTTTTCTTTTTAAATTTTTTCTACCATGCTTCTTACTATTTTGTCATATTTTTTTCTGCTGATATTTTTGAGAGTCTAGCATTGAATCATCACAAGAAATGTGGTGTCTAAAAGCCAATTTAAATATGTATTTATTGAATGTCAGTATATATTTACACTGACTTTCGAAGCCAAATGATTAAAATACTCTTTAAATATTACTAGTTTACTTTTTCCTTTGAGATATGCCCTTAAGCTCACATTATAGTTTTAGTCTGTGAAGTCACTGGTCTAGTTATGGGAGAAGATTGAAGACTAACCAAAAACCACATTTTACTTCAGAAATGTTGTCATGAAAAGATGAGCATAATTGTTCCCAAAGTGAGCAAGTCAGGAAGATTTGTAACCTGACATTCCAGAGTTCACTGTTTCCAACATCAGCAGCCGGTTCCAATGCCTGACCATCCTCCTGATAAGAACCTTTACCTGATACCCAACCTGACCCTCTTCTGATGCAGCTTGATGCTGATCACTTGAGTCCACTGGCTCATGACCATAGGTGAAAGGTGGAAAGGTAAAGCAAGCAGTAATCCAACATTAACACTCATCTTCCAACCAACTTTGTATTCATTACTCTATTCATTAAAAGACTGCATGTTGTGAGCTACTGAGGACAGGTCTGGAAGGCAATTGTACAAGATATGGGGTGGGAGGTGAGGAATTCTATGTCTACAAAGCCAGATTGTATAGAGAGATAGTGGAGGCTTGAGGGATAGGATGGAAAAAAGTGATTATCTATGTTGATCAATGATCTATTGCACATACCTTTATAAAAAACATTCTTTCTCTTCTTCCCATTACATTGTCCTACATCTCTCCCTTCCTTACTTTCAAAGAGGAGTTCTGCAGAATTTTTCTGAACCAAGAAGCTATTCTATTTGGATTTGGAAGAGAGAATTTATGGATTTTGAACAGGAAACTTTCTGTTGTGAACTAAACCCATGTGCAAATACTAAAATTTATATTCTGTAGGGAGCTAAATGGATTTCCAAAGTCTGCAAGCTTAAAAGACTGGAATATTGCCAGAAACCTGGCAAGGTGATGTGGTCATCATTCTGCTAGAGAGGAAAGATTTGTGGAGTTTGCAATTACTGCGGTATAACATTGCCTAAGTTTTTTTGAAGGGAAAACAATCCATAATGAACTTGTACAGTAAGCCTCTGTCAAGCACTTCCATTTTTGGGAAGCTGCAGTGTAGACAGTGCTTTGAAGTGAGGCAAACTACAAGGTTAACAGAGGGCTCCCTGGAACCTGAGACCATAGTTAAACACTTTCCAATGGACCAAGAGCAACCTCTAGTTCCACATTTTTAATTCGTAATTTTCTTTTCCAGAAATACTCTTAAAGTCCAGGTAGGACTTCAAAAATATATAATAGTGCCACACATAGTCAGGCATACACAGGGACAAACATGAAATCTGAAGGAAGGGAAACTTAGAAGATGGAATTTAAGCTTTTCTTCTTGGCAGATGTAAGGATTTTGCTTTTCTTTTAGGATATAACTGTAACATTCCTTAGCTAATGTGGGATGATGACTTTAAAAGTTGATGCCTTGAAGGCTTGTTACTCTGACATTAAACATTTGTTTTATATGGTGAAAGAGATATTGTGCCAAAGAGCTGATTTTCTACTTTTTTTCCCCTTATTACTACAATAAAAGGAACATTCAAGGAACATTTGTATTAAAAAAAAAACACAAATAAACAAACAAAAGAACACTAATTTAACTTCCTGGGAAAAGTGTATGAGAACTAGGTTGTTGATGCTTTTTTGTAATAGAAAAATTGTGCTGGTGTTCTTGTAAGTGTAAATGCTTTATAAAAGAAGCTAAGGTTGGGCAAATTCTACATGTTTTCATGGAATAAAGGAAGATTGTTTGCAGATCACAGAGAACCATGTCCTCATCAATTCATGTGATCCTGTTGCACAGGCTGTACCGGAAATCCTGGGCTGGTAGGAATACAGAACTGGTATTGTATTGTTTTATAAATGCCAATTACTTGGTTGATATCTCTACTAACAAAGGAAGACCTTTGTTAGTAAAAACTCATGACCTATGAAATGTCAATAAATTCATGAAAAAGTGCATGCACACTACGTGGAACAAACTTTTTTCAGATGTTTTTCAAAAAAATCTCTCAGCACGGTTACCTACCTGCAGGAAGAACCTGACCTGAAGAAACCAGAGTTCAGAAAACTCTGAAGATACGTTAAAATAAACAAATTGCATTTTTGTTCTCATCATAAAAAAATACCAGTTTCTAAATGATTTTTTTCTTTCAGTATCTCAAGTCCTAGCAGCCTCTCTTAAGGTGTTTCACATTGTTAGTGCAGAAGAGCAATGTGAAAGCACTCTCTAGTGCCCAATACATACAATGAAGCGTGCTTAGTTGTTAGAAGCCTTGGATCGTCACAAGAGTTATTAGGAACAGCAGACAGAAAATACACTCTAAGAAATCCAAACAATAATTTTTAACATAATTCCTTGCCTGATCATTCCAGTATTAAAACAGGCTTGGATAAAGGGGGTGAAAAATGGGAACAAAAGGCTCCTGGGGTTACTATACAATGACTTTTAGGTTCATATTAGTGATTGAAATAATGTATTGAAATTGATATTGCTTGCATGGCAGTATTACCTCATCTCATATTCAGTAGAGAGCAGTGGGAATATTTACTAACACAAAACAAAAAGACAAGGTGACCTTCTTTTCCAGAATTGAAAAATTAATATAAATGAAAACAGAGAAACATGGGAAAATTCAATGGAAGCATTACTATGACTTTGCCTAAATTGCAACTTTCATCAAATTCTGACATATTCATAAAAACTGTGAAATATATATCTAGGCAAAGAAGAATCAGTGATTCATCATTCTGTGCTGTTCAGAACACCACGCTGCAAGGTATGCATTTATACACCGTGACAGTACAAGCATGATAATTTTTATAAATTGAATAGTTATGATCAAGCAAACAAGTCAGACACGTTGGCTCATATCTTTAACGCCCACTGAGTTGGCTTAGAGTTTTCCCATTAGAGATAATTATTTATAAAGCTTCGTGTGTGTTGAGCATAGAATGTGTAAAAATAGATACACTAACTAGAAGCAATTCTCCTTTCTATTCTGTTCAATTATTTTGGTTTACTTTTGCAGTGTTCCAAATGGTCACCATCTTTTTTTCATTAATTAATTAAATTGGTCTTGCTTTTGTTTTCCGTTCTAGCTAAACAAAGTACAAAAAGTTTCCATTGTTGCTGTTTCCAAAACATCCTGTGGTAAGTCAGATTCACTGTGTATTTGGCTGGTTTTTTGCTCTTTCTTTGAATTCACAGTCTGCATATCATGCAATGTTCTCTCTGGCATCAAATGTCTGGACTTCCTGGTCTCTCTTATTGGTTCATGGCATGCTAATTTGATCATGATATGAACATAAATAATACATCTGTGTATTACACATACCAAATTTATCTTGCCGAAAGTCTGGTATGAACATACTTCAGAAATGTTTACTTAAACTATTGATTTTATTTAAAAAAAAATTTCCTTGGCTTTGTTTGTGCCTATGTTATGTTTGCGATCCATAAATACTACAGTAAACGTTCTTCATTAAATGAGTAGTTACAAGAAGCTAATTTTGATCAGATGGTCTGATAGTCACAAGAACTACACTTCATAATTTATATTCCATCTTCAGCCCCCCTGTCAATTACTATTCTTGCTGTTCTAGCTCATGATCTTTAAAGATATTCCTCACTTCTTATTACAGTGTAATGCCTCATGACCTAAACAGGACGAGAGCAGTGAAGCTAAGCAGATGACCCAACGTCTGCAGAAACAGACTTTGCTTTGCTACAGAAACTATCCAGTCAGAAAATAAAGCAGTGGAAAATGTAAATATTCCATACCATTTGTGAACCATCTGCAGGCCAGCAATTATTCCCTACAGAAATTAATGCATATTCCAAGACAATAAATATGAGAGATAAATATGATCTGCTAGTGCAGTTCACAACAGGGGGAATTCAGCAGTGAGCAATGAGCCAAAATCAGGTTAAGCATCTTGCAGACTAACTCTAAGCTTTTCAGAAAAGGTTTAAATTAGGCTGAAGTAGTACATGTATTTTCCACTTTGGAGTGGAATTCACATAAACCAGAAAGAGTTTCACATAAAAATTCACATAAAAATAAGGAGTTAAATTAACTAATTAATCTGTCACAATGGTTTTCTGTTTGTTTATTTAACACATACACACTCCTTTTGCAAAGTAAGATGAAATTCAATCCAGAAAATAGGAATGCTTTGTAGTATACTTCTGATACATTTCAGTGTTGCAAGCTTGTTTTCTTATGGGAAGTAATTTATTACCTGTGTTCATTTAAGGGCATCTTCTTAGCAACAAATAGCAGAGGGATGAGACCTGGCCTTTTAAGACCATAATCAAATAAAAAATCTCTCAGGAACTGAATGCAAACACTTTAAAAATCATTTTCAACAGCAGATTCATTGATTAGATAAAAAAAAAGAAAAAGAAATATATTAATAGGACTGCAGCTAACTTTCACAACATTAGGAATTTCACATTTTCATTCGTAAGCTCTTATGTAAAACTGCTGTCTAGAATAATTGTCCTCAGTTTTTGAGAGTGGATCATGAGAATTTTGTTGTTGTTGTTGTTTTTGAAGGCCATGCAAACTGAAGAAAGTGATTGCATGTATTATGGCATTGGAACTGTTTGGAATAACTGTTCCGAACATCTACAAAACAATTGTAGGATTTGTTTTCTATAGGAAAGGTTTTTTAGATTACTGGAAAATATGTATTGCATACTTTTACATCAACTGGAAAAGGGCACTTCTGTCTAGCCATACATTATCACATAACTGGAAGGAAAAATAAATAAAGAAACAACAGGTGAAAAGTCTCAGGAATTAAATATTAAAGATACAAATTAGATTTCTAATATAATAGGATAGCTTCCCTGAGATGTTTCAAGAATGAAGGTCAGTTTTGGAAAAGCACTTTAAAGAACGTGTCGTCTCAAAGAGGACTGTGTCAGAATGCAAATGTAGTGATAATATAGATAGTGTACATCAAAGATGCTTTTCTGCCAAGAAGGAGGGAGGGTGTTTGATTTATCACACATAACACAGATTTTCTGAACACAGTTTGGGGTTATTTATTTATTTTCCAGATCTATTCAGTAATGTCCTCTGGACAACCTGGGAACAACAATATGTACCACAATGTTCAATGACAAGTCTGTGAATCCGGCCTCTCAACTTGCATGCTAGTTCAATAATAAAGACACCCATATTCCCTGCTGTATTGCGAAGCACAGTGTCACCTCTGCAAGAAGACAGCAAGTTCTGTAACAATTTTCTAGGGAAATAAAAATACAATTGGAGAAAATGAAAAATCTTCCATTCTCTACAGTGAAAACATATCAGATTTTAGACAGTATTTTAATTTAGTTCTTAGAATACGTCCATACTTCATGTACTTCAGTTTTGATAATACACGATTAAACTATAATACTGTGACTTTCCAAATCACTTCCTCTCACAAAACGTCATTGTACTTTGCATACTGAGCTCTGTCTGCCACTGCCAACATAAAGTAGTGCTCATATCCTTCCCCAGGCCACTTGAATATAGAAAGCAGAAGAAATATGAAGAAAATAAGAGAACTAGTTCTAATAAAGAAATGATGATCTCCAAAGAAAAAACTGAGGTAAAGATTTTTAGACTCATACTTTCCAGTGGATACACCAAAGCACATGTACTCAGTTTGAAACTCAACCCCTTGTTCCAAGAACAGAACTTAAATTTTCTGATATAGTTTTAGGGATGGGTGTAGTTTTAGCTTTAATGATGGAAAAGAGATCTGATACTAAGACCTAGAAAATTTTGTATTTGAATAAGAAAGGATTTGATAGAGATCACCACATACTGTGATTACAATTTATTTGTGATTCTGGCTGTGATGTTTAACTATACTGTTGCCAACTGGACAACATTACCTGAATGGAAAAATAGAAAGTGAGCATGTAAGTTGCTCAACTTTAGGGATCGTAAAAAACAGGGCCAAAACTTTTCTGTATTTGAGATTCACAAGATACAAACCAACCTCAACACAAGTTGAGGAGAACAGCTTGGAGAAGTTCAGAATGGCAGATGGGAGCAGTTCCCAAATGACTGGCCACTGCACTGGAATGGAAACTCACTGGGATGAATAGACATGTCAGGCACAAATCAGACTGACTTCCATCAGTCAGTCTGGTGGCAGCGTGTCCCAGACACCGAGACAGCTCCATAGGAGCCATGCTCACAGAGTTTGAAGAGCAACCAGTGGTAGTAGTACTAAAGCTTTTCCTTATTCCAGCTATGCTGGAAAACACAGAATTACTTTGAGTTATCAACACACATATGGCCTTATGTGCTCTTTGACACCCAGTCTTATATAGGGTAAGGTAGATCAGACATTCCTTACTTGAGCTGGAGAATCAGAACTTAAAGTTGGTTTCAAATCTTAGCTGACCACAAAGCAATGAATAAAACTGACATTTTCCTGTGACAATCTGGTAAAGAAACATGCCTACTGTGAACCACAGTCTCTTTTTGCATGTGTTCAGATATGCTTTGGCAGCTGTTTTAAGGGAGAAACGCTACATAGCAAAACACAATACTTTGATTTCATTCAATAAAACTGTAGAATGTTAATGTGTAAAAAAAATGCATGTTCCTAGATTTGCCTTTTTGGAAACTTAGGTACAGTTTGCCAAGGAAAAATAAATTAGCAACATAAGAAACTGCAACATTTCAATAATACATGAATGAGTAACTGTGGTACATTTTATTCTTAATTAACTTACATTGTCTTAAAGCTAAATGTTAAATCACAATAACAAGGAAAATTCTTGAAAATTTTTCCCACTGACATCTTGAAATATTATTTTCATTATTCACTGAGAACCTATGTCCAGGTACATAATTTTCAAGTCCTGATGGAAAATATTTTCAATGAAATCACATTCTAAAAATATTTTCCACAGAAAATATTTTCCATTCCATTGTGAGCAATACATCTCACATGGAATTGTAAAAATCAATCAAAAATTATGTATCTCAATCTACAGTAATAGGTTCTGTCTTGAATTAACGGGCGGTACACAAAGGACTATTAATTAACATTACTTTCTTTACCATGTAGCTCATGAATAAGGAATGCACTGCCTGCAAAGTGCTGATAGAGGTACTAAATGAGGAAATACACCATTTATATAAATGCAGTTCTTTGTTTTACACAGTCCTATTTTTGCACAAACGAAAGGAAATCTAAGTTTACAACGAAAACTTGCTCTTGAGATATTCTGCTAAATTACTGTAGCAAATGTTGCTTTTTGAAAAATTAGGGTTAAACCTTACTCTCCTTATTGATAAAGGCAGTTATAATAGAGGGAATGGGAATTTCAGCACTGGCGTCAGTAATTGTATAGGCTCACACTTGGATTTCTCTTGAGTTGATCTTAGGAACAAGGAGTGTCATTTAACTCCTTATTGCTGTAATCAGTGCTCTTGTTGTTAACAGACCAGTGCACGGAGAAAAGAAAATCCTGAGGGTTTTAAAGTAAAAATAGATATTACTAGTAATAAAAGATACACAAAAAGCTGTTTGAATTTTCTCTTGCTATACACCAGGAAGATTTCAATGATGATCCAGATTTCAGTGTGAAAAACAAATTAACGTGTTTTTTTAAATGTTTGCTGGCCATAAAATTTTTACTCATAATCAAGAATCCATCTAGAGATAATCTGAATGGTATCCATTCATTACATGACTCAGTGCTGCTCTTCATATTCTCAAATTAAAGCTAAAATTTCCAGTGAAGTAAGCTTTTACATTTTTGTTTCTATTTCTTTTTTTTTTTATCATAAGCAACATAGCATTAATTTTGGTGTAATCATTCTTATCTCTTTTGCTGACTATTAATGCATGTGCCAGTAAATAATCATTCAAGATCTTGTTGCTGTCCGTTGAGTATTTTGAGAACTGTGTTCTTTGGATTGATAACCATGCCACAGAGTACAAAAAGGTTAGCAACTGGCACATTTATCCAAGTAACGTGCAGTTCATTCTACACTTTATAACATCCAAGTGTCTTTTTGATGACTTCAGCCTTTCTAAGACTAACAAGTGTATTTAGGATTTACAGTTGAGAAATGGCTGCTTCTGCTGCCAGTCTTTATTCATGACTCTAATAATAGAAAGTGTAATAAACAATGTAGATTTATAACTGTACGTTGTAGTTATTGTAACTGAAGGTTCATGTAATCAGGAGAGGTGATCGCTATTTTTTCTAATTTAGAATTTTCTCACTCGATGTCAGGCACTATCAAGTTATTCAGTAAGCAGACAACTTTGCTATTTTCATCAGTGCTTTGTGAAAGAGTTGACAGCTTGCGTGTTAAGGCAATCTGAGCTTCAGCCTAACAGTCTGATTTGTTGGCTGAGTGGATTTACTGCATCTTGATTTTCTTGATAAACTCCATGTGAAACACAATGAAAGCTGCCTTGACAACATCTTTATCTACATGAAAAAATCTGCATTGGTCTGTGCAAAGAGGAGTCTCACATAAAACTGAGAATTTTGTAATAAAAACTTAAACGTTTGTGCAGTTTTGTGAACAACAGTATGGTGTTAGCATGTGCTATATAGAAAAGAAAATGGAGCCACTTCAACTATAACTGTAAAAGTCTGAAAGAGATAATTCAGTGGTAAACTTTAGATTAAAAAAAAAGAAAAAAAAAAAAAAAAAAAAGGAAGCATAGATCAGAACTGGAGAATAGATTATATTATAGATAAAAAAAGCATTATGTAGGAAATAGCTTGATTTTATGGAATGAACAGTATCATGCTGTTGCCCTGAAAGGATTTCTTACTTTTGAAGTTCCTAGATTAGGTAAGTTTCAACAACCCTCTGTTAATTACTGAAAACTCATTATTTCTTGTATTTCCATTGAATCAGACAATTACATTTCTTTCTACAATTTGTAAAGAATCATTATATATTTTACAGTAGCTGCAAATCTCAGATATTTTGTCCATATTATCTTGCCCGTGTGTCTTGTGTTCACAAGTTTAGCAAATTCTGGCCAACTATATGCCTTATGATGTAATCTGTGCACATGCTGTTCTTTCCCACCCAACAAACTAACGCAGTACAATTTCAATTGCTTCTAAATTTAATCAGTAATCCAGAAACCATTTTCTGATTTCCTCTGAATCCACAATTATTTTTAGTCATTTACTGCTTTGATGAGTGACAAAACTGTATTGTGAAAAAGGCCCATCTATAGATGTAAACCACAAGACAAAAATTCTGTACAAATATTGATAGTCAGTATTGACTGAAGTAGCAGTAACAGACCAAACTGACTGAAGAAGCCTGTGAAATTGATGTCAATAATATTTATACATCTGAAAAAACTTTTGATGTTAGACACCTGTTCTATGTGTATGTTGCCTTTTAACACACCCAAGATTAGAGTGTCATTGTGAACAGCGTCACTAGGATGGTGAGACAAGTGTCTGTTTATTCCTCTACAGTTTGATACAAATACTGCAGACAGCCTTGGGGAGGATATAGGTGAAGACTGGGAAGGTTCGTGTACAATGTTTTAACAACTGATGGCAAATCTTCATTATGTCAGTGTGTGTTCTTGTAGGTTTGAGCATAATGAGGCTGTACACTGGAATTTCTGTGTAGAAGATGCCTCAGAGCTCTTGAATCTAAAATGACTTCTGAAGAGATGATATTGTGCATAGTATTTTTAATATTCTATGGCTCTTAGTTTGTCTGATAATTATTAATCTGCATGATCTTCAGGAATTAATTTCAAGTCTTTAATGGAGAAAAGAACAAGATGCCTCACAGTGCAACTGTGCAATTTCCTTGAAGCATCCTGAAGGATTTTACTCTTTTTCTTAAGGTACTCTGAAATATAACATTAACAATGATAACAACCACAGAGAAGCAAATTCAAAGAACCTAACTAAGGCTTACTCAGCAGCTGCTTGGAAATACAAAGTTTAGAGCCACCAGACTGAGTTGGTTGTTTCATATGAACATAGTGAAAGACCAGCAGGTGGATCCCAAAGAATTAGGCCACATTCCCATTTGGCAGCAAGCACAGGAACCTTGAAAACTGCAAAATTTGAGCAGATCTCAAAAATGAAGGAAGTTAAAATCACAGTTCTAAGTGCTAGGTGGCCAACTAACTTGTCTGAACAACTTCATTTCTGTCCCAACTTGATTACAGACACTCAAAATTTGTCATGGCTCATTGTCTAGCATGGAGTAGACCTCTTCCAGAGCATCAGGATATAAATCAATTCTAAGGAGGACATATTATCAGTAAAAATGAACAGGCATGTGAGAAAAAGGATTTAAAATGCTGACAAAGACTGAGCATTCAGATGCTTCCTAGAGAAAAAAGATGTCTGAAGCCCCATTCTCAGTTGCTATTTCACACCTAAGTGGGGAAGACTGTCATTGATCACTGGCAATACAATGACCCAGTTATGAAAGGTTTTTAGGAAACAAAGCATTTCTGTTCCAGTAAGTAATGACAGGTAAGAATATTCCAGTCACCAAAAGGACAGATAGCTGTCACCAAGCCAGATGTCTTTAACATGCTTATCATGCGAAGAATTTAAGTCATCATAGGACATACAGATTTTGAGTCTCAAGATTTTAACTCTATCATGAAATAGCAAAAGCATTATTAAACCTGAAGAATAATTATTACACCTAATGAATGGCTGTTGTTTTAATGGTAAATTAATGAATACTATAAATGGAGAACATTAATAATAATAATAATAAAAAATCAGAAAAAGACTTGAAACTGAAGTCCAGAAACTAGATCGGTGCAGGATGTTTTGTGAGGTGATGTTCAAATGCATGATTAGAGACTTCAGGATTAAAGTTTATTGGCAAAGAAAGCAGGCTTAGAGATCTTGGGACTACAACCTACCCTTGGATATTAAGGCTGCACACACACCCTGCGTATCCTCTTGTCTCTCCAAGCTTTCAGCCCTAGGAACTATAAATAAATCACACCAATTTTGCTGCAGAATGCACAGACGTGCCACAAACAGAATTGGGCAAACACCTCAGGGAAAGCAGGTATATCCACAATTCCTCAGAGAGTTTCCTCAAGATGCATAGCTCACTTTCATAGTGAAAGAAAATAGAAATTCCTTTCTATCAAAAGACTTCATTATATTTAAGATACTGTTTACATTATGGGAGAACTGCTGGCAATAACCACAAAGAAAATTCATTTTATTCAATTTGATTACTTTTGGGGATTTTTCCATTAAGTAAACAACACCTCATGCATCTTAAGCTTTGAAACAGCTTTGAAAGCAGACAGCAACTGATTTGGTTGAATGCAAACTCTTTATATAAACCTCTTGATAGTTATTATTCTAAGAAGCACGTTGCTTCTGTCATTGCCTGTATAGACTACAAAGTGTGAAAAGTACTGAAAAAGCCTGAAAAGTTGCTGTGGGGGCATGAAATTTTTTTTTCAGACCTTTCTGAAACAGTGGAAAAGTGTTTGGGCTAGAGACGTGCTTGTAATTCTAAACTATTCCAAATGTCCTCTTAAAATAGTTATAAGAATTTAACTTTGAATTCAGATAGCTTTATGCACATAAAAACATCACACAAAATTAGCAATAGCCTATATGCCCTATGTAATACGGAGCGTGTTCAAATTAAACCAGGCAGAGCTTGCTGATGCGACTATTTTTCTTGCAAATACAGGGTACTCTTAAAAATTTGCATTCAGTCAATAACTGTGATAACTTTGTTTGGACACCATATATGCCCGGTTTTTGGTATGTGGTCTGAAAAAGCAGGAAAAACAATTTATAACACAATAAAGGCAATTAGAACCCAAGTAAATTTTTCCAACAGCACACAAGGTTGGGATGGCAAATCTCTATACTAATAATTAGACATCATAATTAGCAAAGCCAATATAATAAGCTTATTTTTTTATATTTTTGTTCATCTTTTTTTAGACATTATTTACCTTAAGTTCCTTCTTTATATTGGATACTATTCATATTTCCTTCCAGGTGTTAGAGGTTAAGAAAAGATTTTTATTTCTTTTGATTTCTCTCCTGGGTAAAGAATCTACCAGCTTGTTATTTTCCTCAGTACTCTCTATATACCAAAGAATCTCATATATGGAAGGCCTCATTTTCTCTTTTTAGTTGTACTCCAGAGATGCTGTGAGCACCTGCAGCTGAAGTTGATTTCCTTGAGTATTGCAACTGTTCAGCACTCTAAGGATTGAACCTGCTAGAGCTAAATAAATGTGAGAAGCTCGTACTGGATCACAGAATCACAAAATTGTAGGCATTGAAAGTGACCTCTGGAAATTAGCTAGTCCAAGCAGGTTCCCTATAGAAAGTTACACAGGAAAGCATTTTTTTAATATCTTGAGAGAAGGAGACTCCACCACCACTCTGTGCGGCCTGTTCCGCTAATCTGTCACCCTCAAAGAAAAGTTATTTTTCTTCATGTTCGGATATAAATGCTGTTTTCTAGTTTGTGCCCACTGCCCCTTGTCCTGTCACTTGGCACCATCGCAAAGAGCCTGGCCTCATCCACTTGACTCCTATCCTTTAGATTTTTATAAGCATTAATAAGATCCCCCTTCAGTCTTCTCTTATCCAGGCTGAACAGTCCCACATCTCTCAGCCTTTCTTCAGAAGGGAGATGCTCCAGGCCCCTCATCATTTTTGTGGCCCTATGTTGGACTCTCTCCAGAAGTTCCCTGCCTTTCTTGAAATGAGGAGCCAAAACTTGACACAGTGCTCCACATGTCGCCTCACTGGGCAGAGAAGAGAAGGATATCCTCCCTCCACCTGCTAGCCACTCTCTTTTTAATTCACTCCAGGATATCATTGGCCTTCCTGGCCAAAAGAGTACACCTCTGGCTCACAGTCAACCTGTTGTCCACCAAGACACGCAGCTCCTTCTCTGTAGAGCTCCCTTCCAGTACATCAGCCCATAACCCATAGGTGCCCAACCTTTTGGCTTGCCTGGGCTGCACTGAGTGAAGAAGAATTTTATGGGGTAGCATATACATAGGCTGCTTTGAAAGCAATGCCTCCTATTTATTCCCATGGAAACTACAAAAGATATAGCGAGCACTGTAACACTGTTTGATAGAAAAAATTCTCAGCTACGAAACACTATTTTTTAACATATTCACCACCATTAGCTCATTTTCATCAGTGATGGACAGGAGCCTGCATGCCATGCTTGTAAAAACTTGCACCAGCAGAGGTGACCCACTGTCACTGCTGCCACTGCTGAAAGGCATTACCCACTGCCTCACTGTGCTCACCTCTACTGATGGGTCTTCATAAACATTCAGCAAGTGCCAGTGAATGTCTGTGGGTGCCATTTTTTCCACACGGAGGAATTCAAGAACACACCTCTGCCTCATCAGTAGTTCCATGTCAGACACCATTCTACCCCTCTGCTGCCATCTGTCACACGATAACAAAATGTAACGGAATATTGGTGGGAAGGCTGAACCTCTATTGCCATACCACCAACATCTGCCTCTGACACCATGGGCCAACATCATAAAATAGGAGAATTACTTTCAAATCAACCCTCATAAAAAATATAATATAGTCAATGTATATAAGTAAATATTTTTTTTGATATTTTTTATTAAAACATAAATAGAGAGAGCAAAAGAAAAATAATCATTGAACGGGTGGGATCTTTGACTTTGTGACACTAATGCATCACTGTGGTTCAATGGAAGTGAATGCCATTCTCAGTGAGTTCTCAACATGTTAAACAGAGCTTTTTGATGAAATTTTTCTCTTTCTGTGATTATTCCTTGAAAACAGCTGTTCACAAATGCAGGTATTGCCAAAAAGTGGTGACATGAGTAAGGTGTGATTGTGAAGCGAAGGATATTTCTCTCTGCTAAAACAGGCTCATAAGAGTCCAGTACAGAGACATCATCAATATTTTTAGTTGGATATCTGATTGCAACTCTATACATTCCATTTGAAAATTTGCAAATCATTTATTTATGTCAATTGAAAATGGAGTCACAAATATTAAAAAAAATGGTAAGTTTTTGGCAATGTTGAAACCTATTGTCAAATTCTTGTATCAAAAGGCACAGCTGCATATTTTTTGCTGTTCACACACTGTGTTTAGCCAGCGCATCAAAATGCATAGATATATTTGTCAGAACTTGAGTTAGCACTGCACTATGCCCCACGTCCTGCTTTCAGCTCAGCCAGAGTTAATAACACACCCAAATTTGGTTGTTGCTGCATGACGGTTGCCCACCTGGGGCTGGGCCAAGCTGCTTCATGCAGAAGAATCATTGTCATTATGCCACAGGGTAGGGAGGGAGCGGGACACATTGTGAGCTGCACTGGGCTGTATGTGGCCCGCAGGCTGTGAGTTGGACATGCCTGTCCTCACCCGTGCTGATGCATGCTGTTATTCTTCCCCAGGTGCAGGACTCTACAACTGCCCTTGTTGAATCTCATCAGGTTGTTCTCCATCCACCTCTCCAAACTGACCAGGTCTCACCGAATGGCAGCACAGCCTGTCAGTGTGTCAGCTAGTCCTCTCAGCTTTGCCTAAACAGCAAACCTGCTGAAGGTGCATTCTATCCTTTATTCAGGTCATTGATGAAAATGTTGAACAAGATCTTAACTGGTACCGAACCCTGGGGAATGCCGCTAGCTACAGGCCTCTGACTGTAATCCAAGCTGCTGATCACAACCATCAGCGCTTTACCAGTCAACCAATTCTCAATCCATCTCACTGACCACTTCTCTATCCCACACTTCCTAAGCTTATCCATGAGCATATTGTGGGATAGTGTCAAAAGCCATGCTGAAGTCAAGGTACACAACATCCACTGCTCACCCCTCATCTACCCAGCCAGTCATGACATCATAGGTTACCATATTGTTCAAACATGATTTTCCTTTGATGAATCCACGCTGACTACTCCTGATAACCTTTTCTTCCACTTGCTTGGAGATGGCATCCAGAATAAGCTGCTCTATCACTTTCTCAGGGATGAAAGTGAGTCTGACTAGCCTGTTGCCCAGATTTTTCTTCTTGCCCTTTCTGAAGAGTGGAGTGACGCTGGCTTTCCTCCAATTCTCAGGAACTTCTCCTATTCTCCGTGGCCTTTCAAAGATGATAGAGAGTGGTTTGGCAGTCACTTCTGCCAGTTACCTCAGCCCTCATGGGTGCATCCCATTGGGCCTCATGGATTTGTGGTAAAGTTTGCCTAGACAATCTCTGATCAGATACTACTTGACCAAGGGAAGTCTTCCTTTCTCTAGACTCAACTCTTGTATCCAGGGTCTGGAATTTCTGAGGGGCAGTTGTAGCAGTAAAGACTGAAGCAAAGAAGTTGTTCAGTAACTGCATCTTCTCATTGTCCTCCATTACTAGGACATTCAGCACCACATTCAGCAGATCCACTGAGCTAGTAAGGACTGAAAGTCCTAAAACAGACAGCAGTGAAATTACTTACACTACTAAAAACATTTATTTCTTCCAAGTGAATCCATGAAAAGAGATGTGACATGTTAGAAAAACACCCTACTTCCCTTTTCTTGAATGGTCATGCTCAAAAGCTCACATTATATTTTGCAGACTGAAACAGAATAAGATTTAACGTTCCCTAGATTGGAATCTCAGTTTGATTCTCAAATCTATTACTATATCACTATATAATTAATATAAAAATATTTTCTGTTACTCTCATTTGCTGCCCACCAAAGTTGCATTCTCTGGTTTTATTTTTTAATGTTGAATTCTATTATTTATTGGTCGGCCTTTTTTAATACTCCCTGTAATTAATTATTTTTTATATTCACTGGAAAGTTCTAATAAAAGCACTAGGAGTTAGAATAGAAACTTTTGTCTTTTTTTAATTGATAGTATATCTGCAGGCTTAAGGAGATGAGACTGAGATGAGCACATCAACAAATAAATTTCTCACTCATAAAGTCAGTATGGCTAAGCAGAAACTAACTAGAAAGTTTCAACTAATTTAGGCACCAACATTTTTATGCTTATACCTAACACATTTGGGCCAGATAATAGCTTACTCATAAAACCCAAGGATTAGAATGAAATGCAGCAGGGCAGCTGATTATTTAATATTGGAATACAATGGATTACATCACACTCAGTTGTTTCTTTCAGAGTCACTGGCAAGTAAGACATGTCAGGAACACGCCTGAAGGAAGAAGAGATTAATATAAAACCCCTGTTGTGGGTGTTTAGTATTTAGTCTTAGAAGGTTCTAGACTCTTCAGGTTGCTCTACAGTAAGCTGCCTTAGTTCACTTGGAGAGCAGGAAAGTACAAAGACTTAGTTAGTCTACACACTTCTTGTCTATAACACAGATTAATTTTCTGTTTAAACTATGTGTGGTCTGAATCCAGAAAAGAAAAAAGCCAGGCTTGCCTAAGATTGTTGATGTCATCCATTGGAAAAATAGAAGATTTCTATGGAAGAATAATCTTGAAATTAAAAATACCAAGAGGAAGGACATTGATAGATAAGAATAGTGCCTTAAAAAGACGAAACATAAAAATTATTTTAAAATGTTAATCACATAATACAGGTCATAACTTTTATAAGAAAATCATATATCCTGCATTACTTAATAACTGACATGAGGAAGCAGTGGTGATTATAAAAGAGGTACAGATCACAATTTATTTCTTACGATTCACAGAGGCATTGCATTTATTATTTTTGCATCTGAAAAGTAAATAGTTGCCAAATGTATCAGTATACTTGAGGAATCAATTAAAAAGAACAATGAGGAAACAGCAGTATCAGTTCAGCGCTTTCAACCCATCTGCAGTTTGCTTCCACTTAAAGACACGACTGTTTCTTCAGAGCAATAACTGCACAGCATCTGGGGGATTTCACAGGATCAAATAACTTCACAAGTCCTGACCAGGCAATGTTGTTCTGCAAAGCGATATATGATTGAAGTACATTCAAATGTCTTTGACTTAAAAGCTAAGATATGGTAATAGATCTGCATTGCCCCTCTATCCTCTCCCCCCCAAAAAAAATTCCTAATGCAAAATGAGAAGAACACTTGTCTAACAATAAAAATAGTGAAAGTTTGTTGTAAAAAAAAGGAAATGCGAAGAAGGATATATCTTAAAGTCATTAAACTATTTCTGGAACCATGAAATGACAATTTACCGCCTCCTTCATCAATAAAGCTTTTTTTTTTTTCCCAGCTGAACTACAGAAACTATATTAAGGATCAAGTCCTACTTGTTTTATGCAGCACATTCTACTACTGCAGCTAATTAACTGACTTTTCAAATGAATAAGGCCAGCTGGATCTGGTCTTCATGTTGCATATGGCTTTTATCATTTCTATTTTTTCTTCCTAAACATATTTTGTAAATCAACCAGTACAAGATTAAATCAATGGGTATATTACATTTAGGAAAGGTAAATTAGAATTAAATGCAGCAAGTCTGATCTCCTGTCTTGGAAATCATACAGATCTCTGTGTGATTTATAACTGGTTGGCATGTGGGAAAATACATCATTATTTAAATATTTCATATTGTCTCTCTGTAAAAATACCAGCTAGAACAAAAACATACATTTACTACAGCTCAGTTGTTCCAAGAGTTCTGTGGCAAAAAAGAAAGTAAATTTTTAGATATGATAAAAAGAAGCTGTTAAAATGAAAGGCTTAGAGTGGAAAAACAGCTATTCACATGAATGGGTTTAAATTGTATATTAAAATTTCATTTTCACCATGGACCAAAGCAGGAGCTGGAAGATGCTACCATGTCCTCCAATAAAATTGTTGCTTGTCCAAAAATACGTTTACCAGTGCAGAGAAAGAGTGATTGATGCTTCTGAATTTATCAAGTCAAGGTCAAAATTAGTGTTAGTAGAAACACTGTATCATAAATCATTATAGAGTAAATATAGTAGCATTTGCTTATCAAATGTACTTCAGTTGATCCATATGGTTGGTAAAAGTGTACCCCTCTCATCACAGATATTCATTAATAAACAATAAAAGCAATGTAATGGGACCTAATTAAAAATTTCTTGAATTATATGTTCTACAAAATATCCTTTGGAAGCTCTAAAATGTGCAGTATAATGTTTGTCTTGCATTTCCAATATTTTTTTTAATAATCTCTATGTCATATTAAATGAGATTTGTTGCATATACAATTTATTCATTTTTTATCATTTATTGACTTGTAATTACTATTCGATTAAATGAACCTAAGCTTTACTGTTGCTGCTTTACTGAAAATAAAAACATCTGCTGGGCATATGTTTATACTAAATAGAATGAATGCTTATACTTTTGCAAATATGAGAAAATAATTCTACAACAGAGACTTTTGTCTGCACAGTAATAAATGGGCTGAAATAGTCTCATTTCTCTGATGTAGCCTTTAGGTACCATAAAATGTAATGCAAAAATACCTGCTCCTTGAGGTAGCAAAGACGATCCAGAAGTATCAAAACTTCTATGCAGGGAGCTAGCACAACCTTTAGCTGAAAGAAAGATTAGATACTGTTATGATTTTGGGAAAGGGAGCCAATACACTTCCCAATGGCTCCACTTCAACAAAATAATACCAGGAAGGTCAATCAATTTCTAGGGGCTTTGTTGTACAGATGTCACCTTGTAGGATGGACATCTTCAGAACAGATTACGTTAAAGATCAAAAATACATGGAAAGCCATAAAGCTAGAAAACTACATTATTAGTTGTTTTTGAAGTGTTGTCCAACATGAAAATGATATTATATGAGGTAGAACAATTTTAAAGAGGGAAATAATGAATTTTAATACAAAGAATTTTTATGAAATAACTGCATGGAGACCATTCTAGCTTTAAAAGGAGACTAACATTTTATTTTCCAGGGTAATGGTCCCCCTTGAAAAAGAATCTTCCATGTGTTCGCTTTATTATTTTACTGACACCTAATATAGTTTTGGAATGAGATATGCTCCGAAGTTTGGAAGTGGAGCTGCTTTGTTTTTGAGATTGCATACCAGAATGTAAGACAGTCTACCTCCACATAAAACTTAACAGGGCTTTGTTCTAAACTACCACATATATACAAGGTAACGGTATTAATCTTAGAACTTTTACCATATTAAATGCTTCAAGCTCATTCATTCTGTGCTTGTATTTTTCATAGTAATCCATTATACAGCTGTCTGGGAGCTGCAAGGAATTAAAAAAAAAAAAAAGTATCAGAGTCATTCTAGTTTTGAAATATGAAATATGTTTTTTATCATAATTGAAAGTCATCCTACAAAATGAAATCTATGGCTTTTTTTTTTTTTTTTTTGGAAATTAGCAATTTACTAAGGTCTGTAACAATTTTCCAATAACTGCTTCTCAGTTCTCATTTGCAATTACTGTTCTACAGACAGTATTTTGCACTACCATGACATAGAGATATATTCATTATTCAGAGAGTTCTAGCCATTCTTAAACGCGTATTACACAGCAAAGTGGAGATAACATTCTCATTTCCTTTCCTATAAATCTCGTCCCTTGTGCCCCCTGGCCCAGGAGATTTATTTAAATAGATGAAGATTGGAGTCTGGTGTCAGAATAACATGCTTCAGTTAGGACTCCTGGATGGTATTTCACATTACAAAACCTACTGTCAGATTCTGGAAATAATACTTTGTGTCATTGTATTACAAGTAAGCCATGTCTGAAATAAAAGTTTTTCTATTCACCTTGAACTACTATATATTCCCATCTTCTTTTCCCATTTACTTGATTCAACACTGCCAGCATTGCCACTATAACTGCAAATGAGGTGACTTTGGGCTGAATTTGATAGAGTAGATCAAGAGCTTGGCTGAACCAAATACTCCTCTCCTTTCAGCCCGTGGTGGCCACTGCAGCACAGCAGATAGCACCTGTAGTGCCCAGTCACAAGGAAATTTAATTGCCTAAAATAGTAAAACAAACTAAAAACATTTCCATAAATTCTAAGTTTTCAGGTCATGTGTGTATTATGGACTCAATCCTAACATAGCCAAGAAGGCAATGAAATGGCTTCAGCACTACCACTATTAGTGAGCAAAGATGGTTAATCAGATGGCTGGTGGATGTGAGGCTTTCATTATTAGAGCAGTCTGTTCAAATTCAATGCACTGAAAAAAAACTGAACAAATACTCAGGAAACATAAAAAAAAAGGAGTGATAGGCAGGTAAGTAATGAGTTTGTCTGCAACAAATCACAAGGCAGTTTGCTTGGGAGGTGGGTGAGAGTATTCACTCTAGAATTGCCTAAAAGAAGGTTGTGATGAAGTGGGGATTGGCCTCTTCTCCCAGGTAACAGCAGGAGGACGAGAGGTGATAGCTTCTAATTGCACCAGGGGAGGTTCAACTTGGATATCAGGAAAAAATTCAAGCATAGGAACAAGCTGCCCCGGGAGGGGAGGTGCTGGAGTCACTGTACCTGGAGGTGTTCAATAAAAGAGTAGATATCGCACTGTGGGACATGGTCTAGTGTGGGCACAGGCATGGGTTAATGGTGGGACTGGATGATCTTACTGGTCTTTCCTATCTATCAGTCTATGATTCTATGAGTCATGACAGAAAAACAAAAGGCTGTCATATATTCTGACTTCAGCAAGATTTTTGACACCATTTCATACAACAATTTCAAAAGCTAATATAAGAAACAAGGCTTAGATTAAAGTGAGTGAAAAGTGAGTGTAAAACCATAACCAGAGAGCTGCTGTTAATGAGTCTCTAAACAACTGAAAATTCTTACTGAATCAAGGTCCATTACAAAATGGAAAATGTTTTCATTAAGAACTCAAATGATAGAACAGAAACCACACTAAATCTCAATATGTGCAACAGGAAAGCATTGCAAAAATTTTAAATAATTTTCAGAAATGGGAGCACTGCTTGGAAAAGGAGTTTGAAATGCTGTATGGAAAACCAGGAGGGACTACATTCAGGCAGAAATATTCAGCTGTTCCTGATAGGAAACACCACATGGCAACCTGGGAGATACAGCAGATCACAAGCTGAGCAAGAGTCACAGTTGTGCTTCTGCAAAAAAAAAGCAATCATACTGCAATGTGTATGCAAGAACAGCTTGCAAAGAGCAGGAATTAATCTTTCAATTCTGCTTGGCAGTGGTAAAGATTGAGCTGGAATGCTGTATCCATTTGGGGCACCAGATTTCAAAGCATGAGCTATCTGAAAAATCCCTAAGAAAGAGCTCCATATCTTTCTGAAAAGAGATCAGAAATCTAGAATATATGACCTGTGAAGAGAGATTTAGTGAACCGGAACTGATAAGGTTAAAGAAGAGAAAATTTAGAATGGGCACAATAACAGATTTTGTAAGGCTGTCACCAACAAATAAGGAAGGTTGTTCTGTGTATCTACAGCAGGTTGGATAAAAATGCTTGCTTTGGAGGAAAAAAAAAATCAATCAAAAACTTGAACAATTTTTTCTGTGAAATTAATTCAGGACTGGAGAAGTCTGTTTCTATCATGGGAAGTATTAAGAAGATTAGACAAGCATTTTTTAGGAAAGATACAAAATTCTCACTCTGAAGCACTTTTATAGCCCTTGAGTTATACATGCATATTTTTTAATTTAGAAAGTACTTTTTCAAAGTAGAGCAGCAAGGTCAAAAAGCTGACCCGGAGGTACTAATGCACTGACAGTTTCAGCCTTCTTGGTATTTTATTTTCAGTAAAGCTGTTCAAATATCTAAAGTTTTTTGTTGTTGTTGTTTTATTATTTTGGTAGGGTTTTTTCCCCTCTATAAAGAGCCAAAGCAACTAAAATACATCAGTCTTGAGATAAACAAAATAGTTTATTTGAACTCTGCCCTATAAGCTTTTCATTTCAACTGAGAATTAAAAGGGTTTTAGTATAATGGATTTTTGAAATTACAGGCTCTTTGGTATTAAAATATAAAGATCTGTATTTGTAAAAATATGAATACGAAACCTTTCTGCTATTGCATCCTTTCTGGTCTCCATTTTTCAACATGCATCATTTCAATTAAAACAAAACAAACCATGAAATGTTTTGCAAATAAAAAGTTGGGTCAGAAATGTCTCCTGGATGTAGCCATACTTTTGCACTCCCTCCTCGCTCAGCACACTGACAGAATGCATCCTGCTGTCATGGACAGATTAGGTAATATTCCAAACTGCACCTCAATTAAAAGTTTGGTTTGAATACTTCAGGCCAGCTGAAAGCGAGACAGTGACCACGGAAAACTGTTGACAGAAGAGGGCACAAAAAGGGTAAGTGGTCCCTAGCTATGTGATTGATTATCTGAAGGGAGACCAAAACCCAGATTATGCTGGCCTTGAAACCACAGCAGTTTGCCACCTGGCTTCAGTACTTCAAGGGCACTCAGCACATTCTTCAGCTGCCCTTCCTAGGTGAGGCACAGTAAATTATTGTTCACATTTTCTGGACAGAATTGGACTTGCACATGCAAAGAAAGCCCCATTTAAGCCATTGGAATTGTGTGTACAATTATTCTCTGATGCCACAGATTTGTGAATGTATAGGAAATTTTATATACATGCACAGAACTTTTTTTCTTACGTTGTGATGGTGATGTTGTTAATATCAACTCACAGCATGAGTCAAAATGTGTGAAGGAACCTAAAAACATGTATCATGCCTTTGTCTTAGTAATAATTCTGCACTCTAAGATATAGCTTATGTTACTAATACCCCAGTAAGGTTCAATGCATAAACAGTTTTTGGCCAGTATACTTTGCTGATTTAGCTCCTGATTTTTACCAGCAAAAGTGCTTCTTCTCTTTGCACTATGATGGTAGTGCATCCTTTCTTTCAAAGTAATCAATCTCTTTGTGGACTGATGTGGAGGCTGAAATAGCCAAAAAAAGCAAGAGGGATTAGAGGGCAGTCACATTCCCACTGTCCCTGTTACAGCACCACCACATGCTGGAGGTGGCACTGAGCCCTACGGTGGGCACATCTTCAGGCTTCAAACACTGTGAGGCTGTCAGCAAATCCTCAAGAGCAGATGAGGTGCTGCATCCCCAAGCACAGTGCTATAAAGCATTCGCACAAATGTGCTGATAGAGCACATGCTGAAAAGAAAGCAGATGGGCACAAGGTGGGTGACAATGAGGAATACCACACTTGGCATTTCTCCAGAGAGTCTTTTCTCAGAGCTGTTTCTTTCCCCAGGCTAAGAACACTTTGATTGAACTGAAGAAAGTCTTTTCCTGTCTGCACACCCTCTTCAAAGGAGAGCCAAATCCTACAGATCCTGTCCCACAGTCAGGTTAAACAGATGTGTTTCTCTTTGCTGCCCCAAGAGAGTGCTTTCCCCCGATCTGACTGCACATTCATGTCTGCTCTCTCTTCTTGTACCAACACTATCATGAATACCAGCAAGAGTACCAGAGAGTAATAAGAACCCTTCAGCAGAGCAGCCTCAGTACAAAATCCTTGGGAGACCATCCTACAGAGCCACTTTTTACAATTTTCTTATGACTAAGGCGGTTAAAAAAATTTTTGTTTGTCATATAATTTAATTACTGAGAAACTTATGTTTATTTAGAACTTCATTTGAAACACAATCTATATTATTTGTAAATCTAATTGAAGTAAAAGTCCCAGTCCTGGTTTCCGCTGGGATAGTGTTGATTTTATTCCAAGTAGCTGGGCTGGTGCAGTGTTTGGCGTTTATTATGAGAGTAATGTTGGAAGCACACTGATGTCTTAGTTGTTGCTGAGCAGTGCTCATGGAGCCAAGGACATTTCAGCTTCTTGTCCTGCACTACCAGTGAGGAGTTGGGGGAACACAAGGAGCTGGGAGGGGACAGAACCAGGACAGCTGGCCCCTACAGGCCAAAGGGCTCTCCCATACCATATGGCATCACGGTGAATGATAAAACTGAGGGAGCTGGATGGGGTGGGGAGCTGCTGCTCAGGGACTGGCTGGGCATGGGTCACTTGCACTTCTGCATCACTTGTTCTGTATATTCTTTAATCATCATTATTATTATTTTCCCTTCCTTTCCTGTCCTATTAAAATTAACACCCAGTTCCCTCCTGTACCCACTGTGGGGTAGCGAGCATGGCGCTGAGCTGCCTACCAGGTTAACACAACAGTCACACTGCTTGAAACTGCTGTCAGACTGAAAAGCTATGCTACCATAATTGGGATAGTATTTTGCCTTTTTGAAAAGCAATTATAATCGAAAACAGCATTATGCAGCGTATATATGCAGGGTACATTTTATACACTGTAACACAGATGTTACCTGAGCCTTCATTAAATATTTCCTTAAATAACAACAGAAATATAAAGTTTGAGGTGTTCACTTCCATTTAAAATCCTCAAAACTGAATATGGTGGGATCAGACATTTTTCTCATTTCTGCAAAACTCTTTTTCCTGCCAAGCAGTGTTATGTATGTACAAGTTTGTTCATGTTTTAATGTTTCATTCGATTCCACTACTGACAGTTCCCCAAGTCTAAGTATGTGGCTCTTAAGCAATTTAAAAATAACAGTAAAATTAAGTGATGCAATACAATTCTTCCTTTTATGTATAAGAGGAAGAACCTTCATTTGCTAACTGCATTTTATAATATTCTCTTCTACCAAGTCAAGGTAGGCATTTATTAACTTTGTAATCAGAACACAGCAGAAAGGTGTTTTCAGGAGACATTAGCAAATGCCAAAAAATGGAGAAGGCATTCTTATGTGTTTTATCACAGCAAAAGGACCAGGCACAGACTTTTCACAGTAGCAGCTGTGTGGCACACTTTCATAATATTTGAATTCCAAGAAAGTAGCTTCTTTCAGTGCAAGTTAGCAGACAAATGAAAAAATAAATATTCCCATACAACCACCAAGTTCTCAGAAGACTTTTTAGTGGCATTCTTTTAAGCAATCTACTTGAAAACAAAACTGGCTTAGCTCTCTGGCATCTCAAATAGCACACAAAAATTTCTGCATTTGCAAGCAGTTATTCTGTAGTTAAAGTTTCTGTATGTCAAGTTTTGGAAACTGAGTAACGTTACATATGGGAAATGAATAATATGTCCTGCCATTTGAATTTAGGAAATCTCTTCAGTTAAAGAGTTCATATTGGTGTTGAATTTAAGTTCAGAAACTCAGCTAATCCTATGAGATAGGCTCAGAGAATGCCATGCTTCTTTGATCAAAATCTTGTAACATGGATCAGAAATTCATATCAAAAACCACTTTAGCAAAATTTGAATAGATAAAGATGGATGGATTCTCTTACTCTAGAGTGTTCTCACATAACTGGAAACGTTAATGAACATTTTCTTGGAAGGATGGAACTTTCAAATATATAGTTTTTAAAAAGTTTAGCTCTCTAAATACTGTAATGCAAGTTATCCTCACAAACTCCATAAGGACAGAGGCTTTCCATCCTGCCCTGAGCTCACCTGCTGATTTAACTGAAATGTTGTTTGGCAATAACATGTACAGAGCACAGTGTCTCTTAGTTATATGGTTTACAGCATTCTGCTCAGCATAATTTGTCACAGTTGCATTCAAGCTTAATGAATTGAAAGATCATTCAGACCTGAAACACAGATGTAGGACCAAACTAGGAAACACACATGATAAACTGCGTAAAGGAGAAGGAACATCTTCAAAACCTACTCACTACGACATGAGTAGAACACGGTGAGGGACTAAATCCAGGACAGCTCACGACACAGACTGCACTAAGATCAAACACGGGGAAACAGGGCTTCTACCTGCATGTCACAGAGGGACCATGAAGCTTGCGAAGGCTTATTGGATAGGCCCTGATTTAGACCAGAAGGGGGAAAAATGCATAGTAGGGATGGATCCCAAGAAACTCCAGAGGTGCTTCAGAACATTTTATCAGCCATGCATTGTGAAGCTGTCTGCAAGGTATATTTACTGCAGCATTTTCACAATGCACTTCTGTGCTTGGGACATCCATTTCTCCTCAGAGGAGTCTCTGACAGTTCCATCTTCAAGTTCTTGGCTCTAGGCCTTGCTTTCATCTAATACTGCAGGAATCTGAACACAGTAAATTGGAACTGTTTTTGTATTCATTTTAGAAAGAGTACTCTTATCATGTAAATACATGCAAGCAGGCAGAGCATAAGTTATGTCTGCTGAAAATGTATTCAGGAATGAACCCAATATATTAAATATAGATTTAGCTAACATGAATAACTGGCTCATAAAAGAAGACATCTCCTTAAACCATGTTCACTTTGCCATCTGAGCAATTATAAAAAGGAAACATATGTTAAAACTGCACTATTGAAATAGTGATAAATTACATGGAACTTGGAATAAAAGTATATCTATGCTCCTTGTGCAAAACTAGTTGTTTTTAAAATTAATATATCCTCATTTTATTTAAAAAAATCAATAGAATAAGCTTTTTTATTAGTCTTATAAAACTCAGAATTTTGACTTTCTTTGTTACGTGATATATTATCACTCAGCTCAGCTATTTAGTTTCAGGCTTTACATATACATATAGGCTAACATAACTATAAGGTGTTTACTTCATCAAAATGAAAGCCAAAATTCACACATGCTCTACTGCTAGTTCTCTTAAAAACTATTGTTTTTTTTCTATTTCTTTAAAACACACTATAGCCATATGAAACATACATCAAGTGTGTCCAAAACTATCAGAAAATAAAGTTTGTCTGACAAAAAATAACCAATTATCAAACTAAATAATTAGTACAATTTCATACAAATATTTTCAGTTTTCTCTCGTAAGTTTTATTACTCAAAATTAGAAACTACAGTTTGCAAAAGTACAAAGTCAATGTACCAAAAAGGAAGTAGTATAGGAATTCCAGAAGATCTGAACTAAGAAGGCCACTGTATTTCAGATCTCTTTGGATTTATTTAGTGATATTAAAAAATGCAAACATAACTACTGTACAAAAAGGATTATTTCATGATTTAATGATATGCATTAAATGGAAAAAACATTCAGAAAAATAAGAGAAAATTATATATAATTATTTATCAATTATTAATTATAAATAAACCAAAAAGAATCAGTTATTGTAGCAAAATAAATTGCTAATGTCTTCATTTAATTAAATATGCTTTAAATACATAACCTTTTCAAAATATGCAGGATGATATTACTTATACCCACATTTAGCTACACAGCTAAATGAAGACTTCAAAATATTCTAACATTGCTAGCCATAATATATCAAATATGAAAGCTGTTTAAATCATGTAAGATGACAAATGAGCTTTTTACAGGACATGAGTTTCTGTTACTGTGTTATTAATTTCACTGCTACTGTGATGGGTTCAACACCTCACAGACAGGTCCAGTGCCCTTTGCTGATCCAGCAGTTCAGAGCTGACAGCTGTAGATCTTTGAGAGATGTTCTACCTGAAGCCCAGGGTCAAAAAAAGACAAATGGGTGGCAGCTTTTTTTAAGAAGTCAACAGGAATGGTGGAAGGTGTGCGTTAACCATCTGCTCACTGTTGCAGATTCTTATCTCAGGTTGTTCACCAAATCAATGATTTTTTCAGCAGGAAGCAAATTCGGGTTACGTTCAGTCACTGGGTGGTTCAGAACTTAAAAACACCAGTCACAGGAGACCTGGAAGCTCAGTTAAACAAAACCAAGTGAATCTGCCACAACGCACTCACTGACTGGCAAAAAACTTCTCTGTTCATGGAAGCTTAAGGTGACCCTACCTTCAAAACTTCTACCTCCCCAGCATATGCCTGCATCTCAAAGGGTTAAGTGATTTGTGAAATATTTTGACTAAGACAAAGTAACTACCTTATATGCTATTAGCCCCTAGCAGCAGCTACAGTATAAGTATAGCGGGAGATGAAATCACAGTGACTAATAGCTTTTCTTTGCGGATGTGTCAGGAGTGTTTCCAGCCCTGTATATCTTCCTGCAATCAGATGTGGCATTAAATAGCATTCTGTCCTGAAATGAATCCTGGCCAGCTTGCTTGCTGAGCAGCTTTACCCGCTGAGGTTCCCACTTAGAGTCACAGAGCATCCCAAGTTGGAAGAGACCTATGAGGATCATTGATTCCAACTCCTAAACTTAACAGAACAGACGTCATCCTGGCTAGACTGCAGGTCCCTGAGCCTCCCAGCCTTAACCTGCTAAGCCCATAACCTTTCATCACCCTGTGAACAACCTTTTGTCTGATTTATCCCAATAGGAACAGGACACAGGGCGATTTAAGAACACTTAAATCTATCCGCAAGAAGGCCACAAACAGTGGAAAAACGTCATGCTGAAGAAATGCACCAAGAGGAAGGAACAGCTGCCCTTACTGCTCGAAAGAAGTGAGACTGACAGTGCATGGGAGGGCAGCTCCATCAGGAGAAGGAACTGGGATGAGTACTTCATTCTCTCACATGAGTCCCACGCTCATGTTAAATTAGGCAAAAAGGGAATAAAAGGGAGAAGAAGCCTGATAGAAAGAATTTATTCCATATCTAAGCAACACTGAATGCTTTGTCTGTACAACATGGATTGTATGGGAACGCAGGGAGAAAAACAACCTGGAATAAAATACTGCCTCTGTGTGTATCCACGCCAGTTACTGAAGCCCTACACAGTGATCCATGGCCCACAGAGCAATTCCATTAGTTCTGAATCTAGGAGCAATATAACCATACCTGTGAAGCATCAAGCTCACACTAGAAGACCCCTCTCTGCCCTCACAAAATGAGAATAATTTGTCAGACATTCGACAGTCATGGTGCATGCCTCAGTTTTACTACCCAAAGGAATGGTCTTCAAACAAAAGGCAGGGAAAGAGTTCATTTACATCTCTGTGTGTAATCTGGAATTGACAGGCTCTTCTACATTGATAAGAAACACTATGGAGGAAATTATTTTGGCTAAGGTAATGGGAAACTTCAGTCCCTGAAGGGTAGCTGGTAACAACAAATGGGTGACTGGTAAATGCTACTTTTTGTAGGGGAAAAATATATATATATATGTTACTATTCTGTCTCACTCTCACTCAGTCTTGATTGACAATCTTTTCATAAAGGCTCTGAGTCTCATTTCTGATCAGCAAAGACCTTCTCATCTATTTCACACGTGAAAGAGGTGCTGTTCCAGTGATGAACTGTTTGGGTTGAGGTACCTGAATACCTGAGAAGAGCCCTCAGATAAGCCCTCACTTAGCAAAACGCAGATACTCACATGAGTGAGCATAGAGGTAGTTTGGGTTTTTCAGGCAGTTGCCCTCACTCTCTCTATTTTTCCAGGTCTGAGAAAGCAAGAGACGCTTCTGGTTTGACCAAGCTTTACTCAGCTGTTTTTTGAACATTACTGAAAGAAACTGATGAATAAAGACAACGATTGACTCCTTTAGCAGTGAATGATGGGCATGTTTTTGGTTACTGCGGTAGTACTATCCACTTATGCTTACTCTTTACTTGCACTTTTCCTCAATGACCAGTTTTTGGCCACCACCAGAGACAGAGCAGACGTTTGGTCTATGCAGTGCAGCTGCTCTTTTGTTCAATTTTAAAAACAGAACTAGCAAACAAATTCTGCATAAATTTCTCCTTGATTTGTTGTCTGTGAGAGCAAGTGCATAACATTCATCACATTTTTAGCTACGTAAGTATTTTTTTCTGAAGAGAGGAATTTAACACATTCTCCAATACTGTGTAGATATAGTGCTGACTCCACTATGAAAACTGCAATATCAGAGCCACCATTGAGAGAACAGTAACAACTTTTCTCACCCTACCATCAAAATAGCACCGCTTTTATACTGCTGCAGATTTGAATGTAGCTGGAAAATGAAAAATAATATTGTTTTGATTGGCATAAAACTCAGTTGTCAGCCAGCTGCACATGAAAATGAGAAACATGAGCAAAAACAAGCATTTACTTGAATGAGATCTTCAGCTCCCACACAAGAAAGCAGCTTGAAGTGGTGCTGAGATACACTTCTGCCAGGGCAGCCTTGCCCAGAGCCTTTCTAGCAAAAGGCAGCACTTCTAAAATCAGGCATGTTATCATGAAGTTTCCATGCTCACTATTTTTAAAGAAAAGAATGTGTAACTCTTTACCAGCAGAATTTAATCAATAATTCATTAAACTGGCTGTAACACAAACAATCCACTGCTGCTTTTGGGCGACTGCACACACGATAAGGAAGATGCCAGCAGTTACTTTAAACCAGTGCAATGTGTGATGTTAGCATCTATGTATATAGAAAAGCTAACAGGTAATTCAGTTAGCAAACAGAACTTAATCCTTTTAAACTAAGAATATTTTCAAACTAAGAATCCTTTAAAAAAAATATCCCTTTTAAAACAAAGTGGCAGAAGTCTTTTTCTTAAAGCTGTAAGCAAGATTCCACCAGCAATTGCTATTATTTGGTCTTTTAGCTATTTGTTTCACATTTTTATCCTATGGTTTGATGCGCCTGTAAATTCTAATTGATTACACAGTTCAACTTTGGATATTAAGCACTGATTTACCAAAAACTACTACAACATTTAATTCAAGTATTTTACATGCTTGCCACATCTACTTTTTCTTTGATTTTTAGTATTTTTTTTTAATATTCTGCAAAACACTTTCTAACATATCCGCTGCATAGCTTAATCTTACTGCGCAGCCAGGATTTTCCATTCACACAGCCATATTCCATGCCTAATGCTAGGTTGCCATCTGTTGACCAACTTAGCAGCTGTATTGTAAAGATACAACACAAGGCACTTGAGAACATAAACAAATTGCAAAAGACCTTTCAAGTTTGAATCCCAGTTTTGTACTTCTTTCTCTCTACCTGGGAAAGTTATTTTAAAAGGTTACCATTTCTCCTTAACTTAATTTGCAGGGGAAAAAAAAAGGATCAAGCTTTTCCATACACAGAGGCAGTACCGGAGAACATCTTCAAAGGCTGCTTAAGGAGACTGTCTGAAGGCTAAAATCAATAGGACATACTTTGGGAACCAAACTGTATAAGAAGCACACTGCACGGATGGAATGATCAGTATTAGGCGCTATAATGTTATGTTTTTCACTTTCAAAAGGTGTCCAAGGGAATCAAGAAAATATTGCCAGGGAAATGAAAATTTAAATTGGTCAACATATATATTTCATTCCTCCTTTTTTTTTTTTTTTTTTCCTTTTTCAATTGCTTTCATTTTAAAAAGAAGTACAGATGAAAAAAACAACATCTCTGTATAGGATAGTATATTAGCTGGGTTTACAAGGGTGCAAGAGTCACTTTTAGCAGGATGCACAGTATCACCTCAGGGAAGAAACTCTTCATACCTACTTCACTTAGCATGTAAAAGGCTTTAGTTTTCTCCAAGTGACTGCATGTACGAAACAGAGTGTCTAGAACATTTCTTTTGCCTCAAAGGGGATTTGTAGGAGTATCTTCAAAAACACTGGAAAGGCCTTCAAGAATTCTGATCATCAGCATCACGAATAAAAGACAATTGTTTTCTCTGAAGTCATTAGAAAAACAAAGCTTTCCAAAGGAATGATACATGAAAAGGACTTTCCAAAAAACATGAAACAACTGTGAGATATTTCTTAATAGAAATATAATATTAAATGATAATGTACAAAATAAACAAACAATAACATATTTTAATAGAAATACAATCAAAATAGAGATCAGCTCTATTAATAGTACTTTATATAGCAATATATAAACTTTCTATAGCAATACATGAACACAGCACAGTCTAAACACTGCATTATGGTGCTGAGCTCAAGAACTTACATGCATATAACAATTTCATGCAGTCTCTGTTTAGCGACTCACCTCTGAATCATCCAGTTCCAGTTTTTTCAGAGACTTCCTGACATAATCTAAGAAGGAGGATGATTTGGAGAAAATTTTTCCAACATGTCGATCACTGCAAATATAATGTTGAGATGCATGCATTCCGCTAACAGAAACTTACAGATTTTAAAAATCATTTTTATCTGAATTTCCATTTATTGAGGGCAAATAAATCTGTTGGACAGCCCCTTGGGTCAAGTTAGTGACAATTTTCCTTTTCTCCTTTTCACTTAAAACAACTAGCTAATACTTGGAGAAGTTTCTAAGCACAACTGTACAGCTGTACTACAGCTGGAGTATGGTTACTATTTTACCAAAAAATGAGAGAGGTGAAGGTTTCTTTTTAATTTCTCCCGTGATGGTTTTATTTTCTCATATGAGTGACAAAATTCTTATTTCTATCAAATGATATTACCTTCTGTGCTCCTGTAACACTGTCATTATTTACTGCAATGCTGCTGTAATTTATTGTGAACCACCAGACTGAGCAAATGGCAGGTCACAGCAAAATTTCACTGTAACCTTGTGTTCTTATCCTCAAAACTGTAGCTTAGTTAAGTGATACCAGAACTTCCACTGTTGACGACAGTGGCTCACTTTTGAAGCCGGCTAAAATTGCAGACAGTTTAAGAAAACGTTAAAATAACGTACAAAAACACAAAGACCACTCAGAAACATTGACAGGTCTCATCCGTTCATTTTCTCTGCTTTGTTTAAAATATCTTGGAGAAATTACATAAAACTTTTATTAATCTGAACTCACTTTCTTGACAATTTCCCCACATAGCACTACCCTAATCGAGTTTTGCAGCTTAGGAGTTACATTTTCAGCTATAACAGCTGCTCCTGAACATTTCTTAAGAAGGAAGTATGCTAAGTAGAAATAATAACAAATAGATTAAAAATATAATTTAATTTGTAAATATTTAAAACTTTTCTCCCTCTTTATTCTTAGTAAAAACTCTTTCTCCTTATTTAAGGATCAGAATTAACATCTACCAAGGTCAATATAATGACTTTACCCAATGGCATTTCTAATGTTTTTTGGGTGGCAGAGATCCCCATTCATTGAGAACCAATGGCCACATTTATTTTTAAGAATTTCTCTAGTCATATTTAATACTGAGGTGCATTTAAACATTTGGGCTGATGCAGCCTGAAAATCAGTTAATGATTATGCTGCTATGACAGGCCTCTGCCCTCCTAATTAGATGCTAGAGGGGGAAAGATATCGCATTGGGTCTGGCTGAGATAGGTTAACTTTGTTCAGAGCAGCCCATATGGCGCTGTGTTTTGCATTTGTGACTAAAACGGTGCTGATAACACATGGATATTTCAGCTGGTGTCAAACTGCTCTGCCTTGCAGCAAGGAGGATTGGGTTGGGCAAGAGGCCAAGGGTGAACCCAGCCAGGACAGCTGACTTAAACCTACCACAGGGATATGCCGTACTGTATACCATGACACACAGCAATAAAGCTGGAGGGTGGTATTCTCAAGGTAGTAGATGCTTGTAGACTGCCTGGGCAGCAGTCTGCTGGTGAGAGGGTGAACCTCTGCTTCATTTGTTTTTGTGTTTAGAGTTGCTTTTAATTTTTTCCACCTTTCCCTTTCATTAACTTATCAAACAGTCCTTATCTTGATGAGTTTTTCTCATCCTGCTGTGAGGGCAGTGAATGAGCAGCTAGAGAGTGCTTAGTTGCTGGCAAGAGTCAGCATAGATACACAATATATTTAATAGATTCATGTTGTATACAAGTAGTTTAAAAAAGAACATATTAATAATAGTTCATAGTCTTAACAGTTCATTCTCTCAATTGCTTTAATGTGCTAAATGTTTTTCTGGAACTGGACATCTTAAAAAATGCAGAACAATCACTCTAGGTTTCAGAACAATAAAGAAAATATCAGCTTTTCCACTAAAACTGGTGACAACTCACATTAGTCAGCTTGCAAGCAGGTAGGCTTCCCCTGCTTTTATTTCAGAAGTATAATCCTAAATTACTTCCTCCAAATTATGCTTCCTTTTACAAATGAAGTATACTGTCATCCCACGCACTTTTTTTTCACACTTTATCAACAATGGTTTTACATGTTAACTTTTAGTTAATTTTAAAATAAACAAGTATTTCTTCTTTCAAAAGACTTTCTGAAGGGCTAGCTGTCTGGCTTCCCACTTTCCAAAAGACTTGGGGGTATCTGCATTAGCATTTATTTTAGATCATAAGTATATTCCCCAAGTGACTTTTGGGGTTTGCTCACCTCCCACAGCATGGTTTGCGCTGTGGAACGGGATCAGAGCTTCAAAATTAAATTGGAAGGTGTGCTTCTGGATGTGCACCAAATGCTAATGAGCACACACCCCACATAATAAAAGTTAATCCAGACTTCAATTCCAGAAAAGTGTTTAGTGAAGATGTCAAGATCATAGCACTAACTTGCCAAATCCCATCATCCATAGGCACATAACTTGCTGATGTACACACAGGCAGCCATCAGCACTTGCTGATGTAGCCCTTCACAGACAGCCATGTTAGCCATTGGTCATTTTTCTCAGGACAAATGGAAATGTCTTTTTGTCTTCTGCAGTATTAAAGCTGCCAAGTCTTCTGAAATACAGGATAGCCTAAGACTGTCAACTTTTAGATGTTTGCTACTGTTTTGCTGTTGAAGATAGATTTTAATAATGAATCTGGTACCAAGGAGGACCTATTTCAGGTATGAGTAAAGGAAGGACAATACATCTGTGATGTGGACATAGAAGTAAATGTGATGTGCATAAGGAACAAACGTATCCTTCATTTTAATGCCAATATGTATTTTCAGTCTAAGACTGATTCTTCAAACCTGCTGCTTAAGAAATACAGAAAGGGATCACAGAAAATCAGATGTTGTTTTGTATTCTCTGAGTTCAGAGCTTCCTACCTTTTGGTGACACCATAAATTTCTTCTATAATAACCTGAAGAACAGCTCGATAAAACAACGACTCTGTAGGCAGCTGGAAAAAAAAAAATCAACAACAAGGATTTAAAATTGGAATTTAAATATAGATCATAGTAAAAAAACAAAAACAAAAACAAAACCAGTATTGGCTTCTACTTATTTTTTTACATTCCTTGCAATCAGTCATAACAACTGGACATTTTACTAATGTTCCTGAATCCAGTTTAATTTACATTGCCAGATTCTAACACAACTTGAATGTGAGAAAAAAAAGAAAAGAGAAACCCAAAGCCTGAAGTAGAAGATCAAAGACTGGCAGAGAAAAAAAGAACAGAAAAAATGTAGTGATCATGACCCAAATTCTACTCTGCAAAATAAATCTAACAATTTACCTAAACTGTTCTAAAGACAAATAAATAATTTCCTAGCTGAATCATCATGTGCTGTAGTCTCAACAATGCAGAAAGCACTGTGCTCATAAAAACAGAATACGCTTAAAAGTTCATATCTTTGAGTATAAAAGATCTGTTTCCATAAAAATAGTTAATAGTTGTCAGTCTAAAATTCGTGGCAAAGCTAACCCACAATGAAAGACTACAGGGAACAGGAGGATTACACACAGAGAGAAGAGTTCTCAGTCTTTTTAAATATTTGCACAGTAGGTGTCTGCCATCCAAACAGGATAACTTGCACAGCAGTAATTCAAAGTATTCATGGATTAAAAAAAAATACAGAGATTAAAAATGAGAATGATGATGTTTCTTACAGATATAAGCTTTTGTCATAACAATTTCTATTTTTACATTCGTTGATATAACACTGGGATGGAATGATCCAAACCAGGGATATCAGAAGGGCATTTGGACTTAATTTATATACTTGCTGAAAGATAGTGCAAGAAGTTAGGAAGAGTAGCTTAAATTTTAAGCCGTGCCTTTTTTTCAGACTCTTAATTATCAAGAGAAAACAGACTCACTAGGTGCAACCGCAGCAATAAAAATGCAATTTCATGATGACACATGCTATCTATCAGGATTTGATGTACTGTATGCTAGTGTTTTAGATTCCAGAAATTCAAAAGTTCAATAAAAGGTCGCGGATTAAGAGCATTTAAAGGGGAAAAACACATTTTATCTTAGAATGGTTAAAATAAACAGTATGACTTACCATTTGGCCAACTGCAACTCGCTCCAAAGCCTTTAAGAGTGAAGGAATTAAATTGCTGATATGTTTATTCTTTATCAGAACATTTTATAAACACATTGTATAAAAGTCAGAGGATATGACATTTTAAAAGATTAATGGTGTGACACAACATGAGCTTGCACACTTTAAAGTGTTAATACCGTTACAGAACCATAAACAGCTCACTCCTGTTATTTTGGTTTATTTATAAGAGAAGCAATGATAACCAACTGTATAGATGTGAGCAAAATTTCTTTCTTTTTCTTAGGTTTATAAAAGAATTTCTGAGAATTCTTTCCGTATTTTTTCTGTCTTTGTATTGTTGTATACAATTATTGTATAATTATTTATTTACAATATAATATTTTAAATGCAATATTAGATATTTGTTTTATATCTTCTATTCTTGCAGAAATGCAAGCAATTCAGTTTCCGATCAATTATTTCAAAGTAAAGATTGGTTCAATGGCCAATGCCTTTAAATACTTTTAGACTCTAGTATAATGAGTGTAAATAAATTAAAAAATTCAGAGGGACTGAACTTAGAAAGGTAATGCATGAACTTTCACAACAGATTCCTCAGATCACAAATCCTGATGCTGGTATGAGAGTACTTGATTTTTATGATCCATACTGACCAAGAATGGCAAATAATCACAAGCATGGTATGTTTTCCTCCAGAAGTAAAGATCATAGTAGAAATGAAGGAAAAACTTCAATCAGTTGCCTGACACTAAAATAAATTAGATAAAAAATCAAAAACGTCTCACCACTGAAGGATCATTGTCCCCAAATTCCACCACAGCAGATAGAACTGCTTTTCACTGAATCGCCCACTTTTTCTTCTCCTAATTTGAGAACTGATCTTGTATTTCAGATTGTGCTGCAACTACAATCCAAGTAGTTGTACAAGTGAAAAGTGTATACCTGCCTCAATGCAGAAGATGGATGTGTCTGGAAAAGTGTGAATCTGAGTTATCTCATCCAGACCTTTGTCCCTTGGCCCTTTAACCAATTTGAACAATATGTAATGATGAACATTATATTGAATATCTTATCATTGTTCAGCAGATTCAGTTTCTCCAACCTAGCCATTGCCCCTGGGAAGGTGGGTGCCTAGCTGCATATCACCAGGGCAAGGAGTGCCCCAGTCATGAAAAATGCAAGCAGGGGATTTCAAATGTACTAATTGTAGAAGCATCTAGTGCCATGGGAGAACTCCTTGCCTTTGTGAAGTTTTAAACAAAAGAAATTTTTAACTGCCTAATTTCTGTGAATTCTATGAACTCTAAAACAGATAGATTTCACATGTTCAGTACTATCTCTTCGGAGTCATTTGCTTACAAAATTTATCTTCCTACCATTGTTGAAAGACAGCCCAGACTTTCCCTTTCTAAAAGAAAAAGAATGGGAAAGAAAGCAAGTAATGGGTCAGCCTAGGAAGTAATAGTATTGCATTACACTAACAATAAAAAGAAAACAGGCAATCTCTTTTAGAAAGTATTTTTATGATAAAGGTTTTACAACATCATGGCTAAAAGAAACAGATTTTTTCTTGTACCTTGCCAAGGGTAACACATTTAAGCCTAATGAAATACTAACTGTCCTCCCTTGCTTTCATCTGACAGTATTAAATTATCATGTTAGCTTGCATTTATATAACCTTGATATGTTAACCTGTACTGCCTCTTCAGTCCATACTATTCTCTCAAACAGAAGTAAAGAGGTAGCAGCAAAGGCTTACCAGAACCTATGACTCATCTTGATACAAGAAATTAAAAACTAATAAAGGGTATTAGTCTTCTAACTGAAACAGTGGTCAAAATTTTTGATACGTATCTGTTCTTTCAAATTGGACAACAGTTCATCATTCTGTCTCACTGAGGTTAGGTCTTTGCAACTCCTGGTGCAATGTTAAAAAGATGTTTCCAGTCTGTTAAACCACACGGATTTTAGAGCTCTTCTCACTTTTGGAAGAGGCAAGTTTGTTTAGGTTTCAAACAGTCAGAACATTCAATATTATGAATCATGAAGGCGTTGGGGGAGTTACTGATTGCAATCCTTCTACAATTACCTTGTTCCACTCTAAGTCCTTGGCCAGGAACCATTACCCTAAGGGGTTACCTTGTTTAGGTTTTACCAAAGGTTTGGCCTTTCTGTCCATTCTTAAAATATGTTTCTGTCAATACTCATTTTTTCATTCCTTCAGCAAGTATAAAATATATAACACTGGAAGGTCAGTACTATTTTTTTAGATACAATTCATCATGCTTACAACATTAATGACGTTACTCTGCAAAGTCTTGGATTAAAGTCATGGCTCTTGGATTAGAAGCCAAAAACAATGAATCCTATAACATCTGGACAGAGTTCTCAGTAGGAAAAAGAAAAAAAGGGGAATCATACCAAGCACGCTGACATTCTAGCATTGCGACCGCAGCACCAGCCCTCGTCCTTCAAGTACTGACACATGGGAAATCCCCACACTTCCTCTGTGCAATCTGCAAGATGGGGAAAAAGAACAGGCACAGCTTTCATGAACTCTTCACTTTACCTTACAGTGTAAACAACATATTGAGCAAGATGAACAGTTAATGGATGGTAGCAGAAACACTTAACTGTTCCAGTCCAGTACCAAGAAACATTAGTATTATAATTATGAATTTTCCTCATAACAGATGTTTTTGGCTGATATTGAATTTCTGGTAATTTCAAAACTTTTTTTTTTTTTTTAAACTAGGTCATTTTTATAAAAATCAACTGAGAAAAAAGTTCTAAGGGACATGGGAGGATTTGCAAATACCTCTGGCACATCCTGCCATGCCATGAGTTATAAGAAGTGAGGCAGGCAGTCATTCAGTATAGCAGGACTTCACTATTTCTTCTACTGGGTTCCTCTTCTACCATAAACATCTTCTAAAATCACAAAGAATGCGTACGTGTTTATTTCAATTCTGAAGCTCTGTGCTTTGCTGAGAGACAGAATGTTTGCTCTCCAGAAATGAGCAGCTGCAAAGGCTCATGCTGTTTCTTCAAAACACAGAGAAGCATTTGCATCACAATCTGTGTTCAGTTTGTTTCAGTATCATTAGTATTTTGAATAACAGCAGAAGTCTTCATGTTTAGCACTAATGAAAATGTGGGAAAAATAAACAAGCAGTTTAGATTATTATTAGCTAAGTGTTCATAGTATCTAGGTGTAAATGTAGATGAAATCCACAACGTTTAGAATTTTTATTGGTGTATTTGTCAGCTGATTTTTCAGTGCATTGAATAAGAATTACCTTATTGCTTACTTACCTACTTACCTTAAAAAAAAAAAAAAAAGCCAACAAAACAAACCAAACGAATTCTACAGCAAATTGGCTAAGATCCTGGCTTTTTAGCATAGAGAGATGACTCGGGCACATTTAAAGACAAATCAATTTAATGGGGTTAAAAAAAGGACAGCAGAAATGTGGCTCTTCAAATTTACTAGAAGTCTGGCGATACAAACACATAAGCAGAATTCATTTCGTGAAACGTAGGCAAAGAAGAAGGGTAAGAGGAAACTATAAAGGACACAACTCTCTTCCACCTCTTCAGTTCTTCTCGTGCTAGTCTCCAATGACCAATGATCTCTAGAGAGTAACAGGGAGCAAGTAATCTTCTGCAGGCAACCTCACGTTTTGCTCTCCTTTTAGTCTCAAAGGCTAAAAGCTTAATATGGAACGTATACTAGTTTAAGGACCATAATTGAAGAACTGAACATTAATGTGGGATAATTAACAGAAGAAGGAAAGTTCCTGTAGACCTGAAGATGAAATTAGACAAAACAGATTGCAGCTTGTTCCGAACTAGGACTATATAAGTATTTGTAAATGCTTCATGACACAACATCAAACATCATTTAACTTTAGGTCTAATTACTGAGTGCATGGAATAAAGCTCCTACAACAGGGATAGTAATAAGATCTTATTAAATACATATTTGGAAAGCAAAAAATGACTCCCATGGTTCCTATTTTAAGGGTCACATTAATAAGCTTTTCTAACACGTACGTTAGAATATTTTAAAGTAAAAATGTGCAAACTGAGTTAGAAAGATAAAATCAATCAATCTTCTCAAGTTATCCCTTATAACCTATACCCTCTCCTCTAGGCAAAATAATCATCCATGCAATTAAAATTGCTAACCACTGAGCTACAATCACAATATTTGTACTCTATACTCATGTGTAATGCTGAAGAATTTCTGACATCTTTGAAAAGACGGTGATACAAAACATGATCTTCTTTATCGAAACTTTCTCTTTAGCTAGAGAAAGAGAGGTAAACCAACACAGTGAGTTCGGTTTTTTGGTCTACTTACAAAGTTGACCATATATCTACAATATTGCCTTGAGTTCTTTTTGTTTTTCCATATCCAGTGCACTCTCAAGTCTATTGCTGATTAAAAAAAAATAGTTGAAAGATAAATACATTCCTATGAAGTGTATATGTTTATCAGCTTGACTTCACAGACCTGAAAATTCTTTTAATGCCTTTAACTACTTTTTACATGCTTGATACTACATAGCTCATTATTTATCATCTTGTGCTTCTATCTGACAATGCAAAATTGCACTAAACGCTATACAACTCTACAAAAGATTCAAACATTTCAAATATGGGTATTCTGTGGAAGACTTCACAGCAAACACTGCAAGCGATCAACAGTGCATGAAGAAAATAAAAAATCATGCATAATGTAAAGAAGCCAGCTGAAAAGAATTCTCTTTCCATGAAAGGTTAACAAAATGGGAATTCTACGCAACTATTTGATGAGGTGAACAGATAGCTATAACATCTCTTCTTCACAGGTTAGGGGGATGATGTGCTAGAAAGGAACTCTGAGCAGGACTCCTGGTGGACAGTAGGTTGGCTATGACCCAGCAGTGTGCCCCTGTGACCAAGAAGGGTGCATTAAAAAGAGCATGGTCAACAGGTCAAGGGAAGTCCTTCCCCTCTACCCTGCCCAAGTGAGGCCACATCTGGAGTACTGTGTTCAGTTCTGAGCTCCTCAGTTCAAACAAACAGGGATCTTTTAGAAAGAGTGACTCAAGCACTGGAATAGGCTGCCCAAAGAGGCTGTGGAGTCTCTCTCTTCAGAGATACTCAAGACCCTTCTGGATGCCTTCCTGTGCAACCTGCTGTAAGGAAACTGCTTTAGCAGGGGGTTGAACTTGATGATTCTACAGGTCCCTTCCGATCCCTGCAGTTCTGTGAATCTGTTATTCTGTGAAATTCATAAATAAGAATTTTAATAAGAACTTTCCAAATCATTGCTTTTTTGCCATTATAGATTTTTCATGTCTTTTGAAAAACAAAGACATTTTATGGATCTTAAGTGGATGGATCTTAATCAGAGTATCCTTTGAAACATTTGCATAACTTATGCAATCCCTCCATGGATTTACTAACTCTTCTTGTAACCACAGCGATGTTTTACAACTAACCCTTGTGCATCTGATTTATCACATTAGTCTAACAGGCAGAAATAAGATAGGTCTTGAAAAGAATATGCTATGTGAAGTTGTCTTGAGTTTGGTTTCCTATATACTTTAAATCCTATGGAGGAGATCATTAAACACTTTGAGAAACATGTGCAAACATACCAGACACAACTGCGAATTATTTATGGACTTTTTCACAGAATCACAGAATCACACAACACTGTCTAGCAAAGGAAAATACAAAGGCCCAGGTAAAACATTTTAAGCTGGAATAAATGCAAAGCCTCATATTTTATCATCAACTGAGTAGGACTAAATTTTCTACAAAGTATGTCAGATTACCATTTCCCACTTCTGGGAACTCAATGCTACAATGCTGTCAGAATGATCTTATTTCTTAACTCATTCCTTGAAATCACATGCTATTTTCTGTCCTTCAATTATTTAGACATTTTTCTAAGTCCTTCAGTAAAATGCTGTCACGCTTTGTACAGATTTCAGCCTCCTTCCATCTAGAATAACTTATTGAATACTGTAATAGTAATGGCAGAAACCGTTTGGAGCACTTGTACTATTCTGAGGGTTTTTTTTCCCCTCTGGTTATTTAAGTTCCACATGAAAAAGAGGACAATACGTACAGATATCTGGGATATTGAAATTTTATGTCAGATAGAAAAAAATTAGAAATCATAGCAAATGTATGTATATATGCATACATACATTTAAAGAATTAGATCGACTACAACTTCCTTCATCATGATTTACTTCTTTCTGGATGCAGAAAAAAGTCAGGTAAGCTTCATTGTTCTCATTGTATTCACAGACACACTCTTAGTTGCTGAACAGTGTTTAAAAGAAATTAATTGAAGGATTTTCTAACAAAATAGTTAAGTGTAGTTTGGGAACAGGATTTCCAAATACAGAATACTGAATGTTATTTATTAATATTTCTTTTTCTGATAGATAAAAAATGTACTAGTGTACATACTAGTGTACAGTTAGTAGAAATGTCAGACCTTACATAGATCTTAACTCTGAGCAAGATTCTGTTATTTCTAGCATGTTAACATTTAAAATTTACATATCACATCATTCTAGCACAATATAGTTTCTTAGAAACATCAGAACTAATAGGTTTTACTGTTGCAACACAAATTAGCTTAACTAGGGCTCCATATTGTCATGCAGCTTCTTGCTTATTTTCCTCTGTTATCACCTCATGAGAACATATTTACATTTATGCTTCTCATCTTTTTACTCTCTTGCAATTCCTAACTGTTTTCTGCTTTACATTCTGCTAGAGAATTTTACTGAAATACTACATTGGAAACTATTTCTTAAAGTCATTCTGGCAGAAACAATCCAAATATTGTAACAAAACAATGCCTATCCCAATGGTTAGTGAATAATTAATGAGAAAAAATAAATAAACCAGGGCTTTGTTTCACTTTTGTGGCATTGTATACATTGATCATAACAGCTGTTTTGAAACTCTTCATCTGTTCTTTATGAAAGCAATACAAATAAATTAGGATAAGTGGGAAAGCACTATAAAATATAAGATTCTGATTTTTTTGAAATGTATTTAATTTTTCTATTCTCAGGTTTTAAGATTTTCTAGTTTATACATGACTACAACACTGAGAATTACTTTCCAGTAATGAGTTCATCAGATTGCAAATAGTATGTGACAAAGTGAAGGCAAAAATATGTTTTTAGCGTACAGGCTGAATTTCCAACTTTTCTCACTATCGTGTCTTGCTTAAGAAACTCTATTCTCCTTGGGAAAAAAAAAAAAAAAAAAAAGCTTATTTCATTCCTAAACTTTATCTTAGGCAATTTATTACCGAAATGCAGTGAAACACCAGTTTCTTAAAGCGTTTCAGCATGAGAACATAACTTTAGGAGAATGAGAACTTGTTCTATTTACTTAGTACTGTCAAGCTGATTGTACGCCCACAGCCAGTTCTGTACTAAGCCACTCACACTGCAGTTTTTAGTGGCAAGTATCTTATACTTACCTTACAAATCACCATTAAGACTGAAAATGCTTTCTGTATTGAACTTCACCTATGATTTCTTTGGCACTTACTTTAATACAGAAAGGCATTAAAGCTTTAAAACATTCACATTTAATATTTGAATTTGGAATGTATTTTAGGATGGTGTATTATTACCAGTACCTAATAATACCACTCGGTGAATTATCACTGCATTACCTTGTCAGACTTGAATGTTTAAATACATTTTTGTCTGTTACCACTTAAAAACTGTGTTGGATACAAACACTTCCAACTCCATTTATTTATGAAGTGTGATCAGTATCAGCTCATGTAAAATACAGCATGTAGCAATGTATACTCTCAAAAGAACTTCTATTTCCTTTTTATATGTTCTTATCTTTTGTTTTATTCCATTAAAACAGTAACATCTCCTTCACAACTGCTATTATTTTGACACTAACATCTATTTCAGTTGACTCCTCTGGATGTGTTAGTGCCTCATCTTTATTCATCTTCATAATCTTTCTCTCCAACATACAAATTCCACTACAATTATGAAGTATAATTCCCCAGTTTGCATCTCTACTAGTGCGTGATTTCAGTGTTTAAGATGCTTAATTCTCACTGGTTCATTGAGTTGTTCTTCAAAGGTTTTCGTGATTGAATTTTTTTCATTTTACTAGTTTCAAAGCATTTAATACCTGAAGTTGACACATTAATTTTGTTTGCACTTCAACTGCATTTTTGTACTTCATATCCAATGCATTTGAGCATCTCATTCTGTGATCATGGAAGAAAAAGAAAGCTAAAAAGATTTTTTAAAAAATCAAGAGTATGTGATGGCTCCATTTTGAATAGGCTTTGAGCAGCTACAGAATACTCATGACTAAAATAGAGGAATGCCAATTGTACAGAAAAAGCACAACTGACTGAAGATCAGACACAGCTGTCAGTGTGAGGTAATTGTACAAGGACTGCCAAGCACACTGAAAAATCTCTATATTAATCATATACTTGTTGGCCAATAACATTTTAGGATTCTCGCCAAAGACAAACAGAGAAGAGTAATGTGATATGGCACCTAAAACCCATAAGTGGCTGAATCCACAAGACTGGCACTAAGAACTGCTCCTCAGCTGTCTAAAGCCAAGAGCAATAGCTGAGAGGTAACAATTGAATCTGAATCACATCCTTGCTTGGGTAGCTCTGGACACGTTGGTAATCAAGATAAAAGCAGCCATAACAACAGGTCTAAAACATCCTCTCTACTCTCATTTCTTGTTCTTTATCTTGTCATTCCTATTTTACTACTTGAAGTTGCTAGAAAATCCATGTGTTGAGTGTACGGTAAATGGTCAAATTCTCCATCCAACCTGGCTTTAAATGTCTCCAGGGATGGAACAGCCACAACTTCTGTGCAACTCATCATTCTTAGTCCACACAGAAAGCTGCAATCTAAAAAGCCTTAGGAGCATCCCCTTCCGTGTAACTTAGAGTTTTACTTCTTCCAAGGAATGTAACCAGCATTTGTTTATGTGTACACCTCGAGAAAATACAAGCAGGGCTCATTTGACATGAGCATTATTTTCCATTTCCCTTTTTCTGTTTTTGATTATTTTTTTTTAGAAAACTACTAAGACTCCTTAAAATGTTCTTATTAAAACACTCTTTGCAGAGAAAAGTGATTTTTGTTTCTATTAGCCAGAACACAATAAAACATGATTAATAATTGAAATATATTACTGAAAAATGAAAGGAAACCTTTAAGGAAAACAAGTGAAAAATGACTAAATGGTTACTGACAGTTTTATGTCAGCACTGGTATGTCAGCAGGGGCCATATTAAGGTACGGAGGGATCCCTGCCCTTACAGTCTCTCCACTACTTGCAAGTTCTTGAATAATTTACAATCTAAACAAATGAAAGTGCAGTGAGGATGGAGATGACATACTAAGAAGTAGTTCTCTAAAGAAGTCTGGTTTCCCAGGAGACAACAGTTCATTCTGGTACTATCAACAAACCCAAGAACTGCCATAAAAATTGAGGTTAGTAGGTGTGAAAGGAAATTAAAACAAATTCTTTGCTAGCAGTGTATTAAAATATTGTTTTTTAGAACTGCTACCTAATTCTAGGAAGTTATCACTAGTCATATTAAAAATCAACAACAGAAATATGAAACTTACTCTTTCTAACGTTGAGGTGAACTGTAAATCTAATGCAGACACCAGGGGTATAAAAAAATGTAGTCACTGATTTGGAAATACATATATTAAATACTATGCTGTATCTACTTATGTAAAGATTCAAAAGACAGTCATTTTCCAAATACACTGAATATTTACTGATAAAAACAGCATTATATTCCAATAACCAAAACTGTAAACATGACATTAAAAACGTTACAGTTATGCAAAGCATTAATTATAAGCGTATTTACTGGAAAATAAAATTACTCCTAATTTGTAAATTAAATAAGTTGGAAAAAAGCTTGTCTTTATAGATATATACATTACTTATCTCAAAGGGCTCAAATAAAATGGAAGTATAGGAAAAAATATCCATAAACTACCCTAAAAATGTAGAAGCAAAAGGAATAGCACCTTCATGTGAACTCCTTAATAATAAATAAATAATTTTTTTTTGCAATTTTCTGATATGTAAAAAAATATTTTCTTAAACTGAACAACAGATTATTCTACAGTTACTTTAAACAAACTCCAAAGAAAAGGGAGACAATTTTCAACACCAGTGAAATCTTTTTCTTACCTACCTCTTTTACTTAGAAAAATCTCCCACTGCAGCCAGTTACTGCCATTTCACACTGCTGGACTTATAGCACTCAGCAAGGCATGACACAAATCTAAGAAACTACAAGAATTTGTATCCTAAATCAGATAAATCCCATTAGCAAAATAGGAGAAATAAGTACAAAATATGCATAGATAAAATATATTACTATCCTTTTAATGCAGCCAGTAACATCAACAGAACTATATTTTCTACCTCCTACTTTTACTTCTTTTCATCCATCTGTTGGCAAATATATGATTTATCTTACTGAAAAAAACCATACATTTTTCTGTAGCAAATATGAGCTATGCCTAAATAGCTGGAGGAGTGGATATACTCTTGTAATGCATCAGGAGTCTTCTACATGACAAGCCCTGTCACGTTCAAGTTGGAATTGGTACTCACTGTGACCACACTGCATATTAAATTTTTCTCACTAAGGCCTTGAACTTGCAATACTCCATGAGAATACTCTGCTTAAAAGGAATTCTGCTGAAGTAATTAATTCAAATACTAGAAATTGTGAAGCCTGGAGACTGAAGGATTAGAGTATATTTATATTGAATACGTAACAAAGATGTGTAAAAGGCAGTTATCTGAGACTTACAAGAAACAACCATTGTCATTAAACTTGTGGGATATAAATGAAATAACTTTTTACAGAAACTTTCAATATGAGAGAAAGTTTTCCAGAGTTCTCTATTTGAAAGTGGCCTTTGTTTTCTAAAGAAACTTTTCAATTTATTTCAATTTGAAAGATGCTTTCTGTTTGCTCTTGTCAAGTATGAAAACATGTTTATTTGACTAGGTTGGCATATAATGCACAATGCAAAAAGATTTATGTCAAAACAATGCATTTTTTTTTAAAGAAGGTAAGCAATTATTTTCTAATTATTTTTGAAAGACTATTATTATACTCCTACAGATGCTATTGAAATAAGTGGTGTATCAAACATGTGTTGTTCATCATTTTCATGCCATTTTATTTCCATATAGTTCATTTTAGAGTCCTTAATAATTACTGGAGAAACAGGCATTAGTTCACATCCCACAAGCTCTTTGCTCTTTGCTCTTGACAAACAAAGGCTGTCACTACATGCAGACTCTGTTCTTAAACAAGCTCAGGAAGGAATTACACTGTTCTGACCAGCAGAAAATATACAGTGATATATCCCAACAATATTATAAATACTACAATCCAAATAGGAATGTAATCTTGCTTCCAGAATTTTATAGCTTTAGTAATTCTTCTGTGCTCACTATGATTAATCTTTTTGCACTTGATCACAATAACAGTTATTTTAAAAAAGTGAAAAGTTTTCTTCTCAGCTGTGTTATTTATATTATGTTCTCAATGCACTTTCTCCATTTCAAGGCATAAAATTGATAGGATATTATTTTGAATCTCCTTGAAAGAGCACAAAGAATTTAACGGTGTTCTGTACAGTGACAGAAGAGGAAAAGATTACTAACAGATAACTTTCTTAGGCATATAGCAGTATAATAGGCACAGGCAAACAATATGTTTTTCTTTCAAGAGCTGTAAAAAGTAATTCTGTATGTTCTTTTGATAATAATTGATAATAATTGATAATAAAATGATCTCTATTTTTCTTTACTTTTAATCTCAAATCTCTTCAACCTCTTGCAGATACTTGGATAGAAACAGAAGAAATTAATAGATAGTCCATAAAACGAATCGAAGACCTGCTGAAACACGCTGAAACATAACTCCAGTTGTTTTACCTCTTCCAGGGTGCTCAGTAAAACAGCAGAATCTCAGTCTACTTCTACTGCTTTGAAGAAAGAAAAGGAACTACTTAAAATGACTTCTTCCTTCTGTGGGAAAGACTAGAACTTCCTAGTCTTTATCTAGTCCTAGATAAAGATTTCACAGTTCCTTGAGCTTATACCTTTCCTAAAAATCACATCACTAAAAGGGATTTATCTGGAAAAAAAGGTGTTCCACCATTTCAGAAAATAGAATCATTTGTCTTTCCAGAACCCAAATGTATGGTATGCTTTAGTTATTGCATATTATAGTAAGCTTTGCTTTCTCAATTATAATCTCCTACTGTGCGCACACACTCTAAATTGTAAATGTGAGATAGTTTCAGAATTTAATATATTTTTTATGCATTTACTCATGAAAAATACCCTTGTAATTGAAATACATAATGCTGTCATTTAATGTCTATAAAACTTACCTAGTTAACGTTTTCTCAAGTTTCATATATTTCTCATGGCCAATTTTGATCGAAAACACCTGGGTTTTAGCCACTAGTTAGGCCTGTCATAAATTCATGGAAAGGTGCCTGGTGCAGCAATAGCTAAAGATGCCTTGGAAAGGAAATCAAGCTCTTTGATCTTTTGCTTGGATATGTTTTCCTGTGTCACCATGGTATCAGTGATAGCTATTTTAAGACACGGGATATGGAATATCTTTGAAAATATAGCTAGGCAACATATAAATCATCCACACTCTAATACTTCTAAAACAGTGACTAATCTTTCCATATTTCAGTGGAATGGAGTAATATGATGTTTGCATATTGAATCCTTCAGAAAATTCAGTTTTGAAATTTCTGTCTGCTGACTCCAGCTTACTCAGAGCCACTGCAGTTTTCACAAATCTGATAAAATGTTGCACGTGAATTGCAACAGCCCTTTGCACCCCTCTCAGATCCCTTCATTATGTTCATTAGTTTCTAAAACCTGATGTGTAATGAAAGCTTATATGTATCTAACTTCAGCTTTAGAGACCAAGTCTTCTGCAGACAGTTTATTGATTTCATCCAGAATGCCTTGCAGATAACCTCCCCTTCACATTTTCCTGTAGATCTCTGGAATTCCTCTGCCTAGCATTTATCTTTTCCTTCCTAGAGTAGATACCTGCTGTTGGAAAACCTTGTAATAGTTGGAATTCACAATTTGCAGTACTCAGGCTAACTTCAGAAAGGAGTTTTGATCAGTCTGCTATCAATGAAGCTATGATTATATCTACGTTTTATTTTGTATTATGAAATGCTTATTCATATGCAGCTATTTACCTATTCAAGTTCACGTGTTATTTTCTCAAAACAGAGGATATCAAATAAAGATTTCAGTACGTAGTAGATTGGTAGTGTTTCAGAGAATGGATGGTGAGAGGGATAGAATTAGAATATAAAAACACATCAATTCCTTTGTAAGTGAAGTCAAGTCTTAAGTAGAAGAACCTTAAAATCGTAGTTGTTGTTGTTAAGGAATAATTATAGTCCATGTCCCAGAACCATGCTAGCTGAATGTAAGACAAAACAGCTCCCCAGAATTCCTGAACAGAGGAATAGAGGTTTTGTTTTTTTTTCAATCAAAAAATCATAGGCAGACTTCATTTTTCCATAAAAACCAGCCCTAAATAAATAAATACATGTGAAAAGTCTCTAGAAAAATCCTTCCTATTCTGATGTAATTGACTATCAGATGCAGTAACAGTGAAGAAAGATCCCAAAGGAATCCACTGTAGTAATGGCAAAGCACATTTAATGCATAGAAGAATCTCTGTACAAACAGCCAATTCTTAAAGAAAGTCAAACTGAAACTACTTAGAATTTTCTGATAGCTGTCATAACATTCCTTATTAACTGAAGTTTAGTACTTGATACGACCTTTGACATCCATAAAATTTAAAGCCAACTGTCTCAACAGTCAATGGCTTCAGGTTTTTTTTTAATTGAACGTAATTTGGAGATTATACAGCACCTTTTGGTTGTTGTAGTTAATAAAATGAAGGCTCTCATGTTCTTAAGAGTTCAAAGTTATTTCCAGCATTCACTCATTGAAAAAAAAAAAAAATCCAGAAGAATTTCGTTTACTTGTAGATATTTAGAAGGATATACTGTATGCCAACTGCAAGATCCAAGACTGTGACTATGGCATCCACTTTTTATCCAATTTGCTCCCAACATATTCACAGCAGGACCAATGGCACACTGAACTGAGCAATTTTATATCTTTACTATTTTTAGATTATAAGAGAAATGTAAGCTATTAGTTCGCAACTCCTCAGAAGAAAAAAAACAGCCTTCCAATATCCAGTGTGAACCAACAGCCTGCCAAAACTAGCTTAGTAATATTTTCTTGATATTTTGTCATCTCAAAATCTCAGACTTATAAAAGCTACTTTAGGCATTGAAACAGGTAAATTTTCTTCCCATGAGTATCAGTTAATCCCATTTAATAAAAAGTGAAAAAACAATTTTTCACTGGCCTCAAACAAGACTGACTTTGGTATTAAATAAAATACAACTGCCAAGCAACGTACAGCCCAGTTTTTTCAAGTCATGGCAACTGTCAGTCCCCAGCAGCTTTTGTGTGGGCTGGCACATCTGCTTTAACAAGGCTTACAAGAACAACCATCTGCATTTACATTAAAGAAAAGGAAGAGGGGAAGATGGAAAATGTGCTACTTTGGTGGTGCTGGAGATTTTTCTCTGATGCAGAACAAGACAGGCAGAGGTTTTAGACAGACACTCTCAACCTTCTTTACAATAAGCACCTCAAGGTAAACCAGGCAAAAGCTTAATATAAATATAAAATCAAGTACTTACATGTCTAAAACAGAGAATCCTCAAAGCCACTAAGTCAAGATAAAACAAGTATAAAATGATTTATAATAGAATGTCCCACTGTGGCCTCACAGACAAACCCTCGCATATTGGACTGATTTCAAACAATTGTGACTTCCTGTGTTCCAGTTAATTCCGCACAATTAATTTGGTCTGCTTCTTAGGAAGTTCTTCTGTCTGTCACCACAGAGTCCTAGCTCTAAGTCTGCATTCTAATACTCTCCACATAAGGCCTTCATTAGCTTCCCTGGCAGAGCCAGTGGAAGTGAAGCACTACCTACAGTACAGGGACCACACAAGCAATCTGGAAATACACAAGTCCAAGAGACCAGATGGGATGCATGTCAAGAGCTGAGTGAACTCGCTGATGTCACAAGAAGGCCATACTATTATCTCTGAACAGTCACATCCATCAAGGGAGGTTCCTGGTGACAGGAAAAAGGCAAACACCATGCTCAGGCTAACTTCAGTTCTCAGCAAGATTATGGAACAAATCTTGGAACAAGGATACTGAGAATAGTTGAGGGTCCAACATGAATCAGCAGTGTGCCCTGACAGACAAAAAAAGCAAACCGCATTTTAAGTTGAATTAAATAGCACAGCAAGCTGGTCAAAAGAGGTCATTCTCCTCCTATATTTAGCATTGGTAAATTTATTAATGATTCCAGCAGGTGGACTATAACATGAGTAGAAAACTAACAGTGTTTCAGTGCTCACCACAGGTTCAGAGACATGATTATTTGCTTTCTTTAGCACTTGTGAGACTATCTAGAGCTTCTTTGGATGTTCCACCCTTACTGGAATGACTGGGACTACAGGGCTGCAGACAAGGTGAAGGAGAATCTAACTTCAGTGTTAACTCCTACCTAATGGAAAGGAAGAGAAGAGGTTAAACCAGACTCCTGGAGCTGCATAGTGAAAGGACATTATGCACTTCAGCTGAGAACTTCAGAAAAAAAACTTGGTGGTAAGGATGGTCAAACACTGAAATGGGCTGCTGAATCACTGCTGGTCCTTGTACCATCAGCCCTCCACTGTACATTCACCAACGAATCATATAATGTCCTCTCCAGGGGAATATGGCAACATTTTAGTAATGCCAACAGTAATAAAAAAATAATAATAATTTTTTTTGAGCATTACTCTATCTTCCATGTTCTTTCCCCCCGAAAGAATACTGTAATTTCTTTTTACTCTGCATAAAGAATTCTTTAAGAGTTATTTGCATCCATCAAGTAGAGGAAAATCCAACAGCTAGAAATTCCAGCGCAGTCTCATTTCCATAATATTATAAAACTGCATGCACATCTGTTTCTTTGAACTTAGAATGGGCTATCACATCTGATGCTTTGGTTGTGTCTGAGTACCAATATTTAGTAAAGCCTTACATAATGATCTGGAAAAAGTAAGCATCCAATAACTAGAGCAGGAAGCTGTATCCTCTTTGCAATAACAAGAAACAACCAAATGTTTGATACACTCAAATTATGAGTGTCTAAAAAGTTCATCACTTTTTAAAACTTTAATGTAAAATATTTATTCATTTATTTTTTTCACTAATTGAGTTTCTAGACTTCAAATAAAGCAGAATAAATTTCTATTGTATCTTTTTTTTGAAGCATTGTGAAATAATTGAAATCAGTAAACTCCAAAAACTTTCAAAACTGCAGCAGGTCCATACTGAGCAACGTACACAAAGATTACTAAAACAAGACACAGCTAGCATGTATTGTTGTCAACCCATAGCTAGCCTTAGCTGGCTGAGCAGCCAACTGTTACAGAATAACAGCTGAGTTCCTCCTGCCTTTCTGTCCATATAGTTCCCTGAGACAGATGAAATAAACTTTGCCAATCCACTCTTTCCCAAATTTGGTTGATATGCTTATCAGTTTCATCTTCGGCAGATGGTCATTTAGACAGTTCAGCTACATTACACTTGTTTGCTCAGAAAAGCCAGCTACTTAATGCTTTTCATTATGGATCAAAAACAAATGAGCTGAACAGAAATGAAGATGTTAATGCATTTGTAAATCTGTACACTACTTGAAGTAGGCACAGAAGATGCTGTAGAAAATCCCAGCGAAAAGACATTGAATGATGAAGTAGAAAGCGACGTAACAGGGCTTAGCTGCAGCTTAAGTCCTTTTTTAATATCTTATACTAGAACACTTCTGAGTTGATATGCAGAAAGTATTAAATCAAACAGAAAGTAGTACTTCTGTTAGCAATGACTCCATCATTGTTGATTGTTTAACAGCAGACAACAGAAACAGCATGAGATCTCCATGCTAAACCAACTAATCCAGCAGGCATTCATACACTTGTGCAAAGATAATCTGTAACTTTTTGTTGTTTGAAGGCTGTACAGAAAAGTAAGTAATTTTTTCAACTAAAGATATCAGTTTTCTATCAGAAGTATTAATAACATTTTTTTTGAAGGAAAATTCCCCTGTGGTTTGAGAACCCAAATGATTTTCAGCTTGTCTCTCCAAGAAAAGCTATTAAATGTGCTATTTCTTAATGTTCTAAAATGGCAGAACCCCAGAGCACAGCATCAGATGAACGTTTTTTAGAGTACATTACAAGGACTTAATTCTGCTTATAGTTGTACATGTACAACTCAACATAAATGGATGTTACATGCAGACAGCCAAAGGCAAAATCTGGTACAAAACATTTCAAAAGGATGAAAACATTGGCCAAAAACGTCTACACATTTTATGAGTGAAGTAATGGAATAAAACCAGCTGTATTCATAACCACATTAAAACATTCTGCATTAACATCCCTAATTTCAGTACGAATATTGGCAATATTGGCATAACAGGAAAGCTACAGGGCATCCAGGAGTGAATGACCCACGTAATGTAATTAAAATGAGTACTAAATAAGCCATTGGAAAGGAACAAACATCAGGAGGTTATTAATTAAAAGGTATAATATTCCCAACATGCAAACTGGCAGCCACAAGTTGAGCACAGAAAAATTACCTTCTTGGTTTTCATACTGTTCTGACAACAGATGGTAGCAGCAGCCTACACTGCAAACTGCTTTGATTTCAGGCTTGGCAGTAAAAATTCGTAGTGTGTTTGCAGCAAGGTCACCACATGTATGCAGACCAACCATTATACAGTCCTAGGAAGAGAAAAAAAAAATGCTCAATATAAAGGATCTCCCTGTGCAACTGAAAGAACATGAATAACAACAAAATCCAAAACCCAAACATATTACAAAGGGTTATTCATCTACAAGGTTTAAATATACAACTCCATGACGGCTCCACGTGTTCTGTCCAGAATCTTTTCTAGGCATAAGAAAAGCACTCCAGTTTAAGAAAACACAGTGTTTGTGAGGAACCAGACTGCTCAGTATTTTGTTCAACTATGGAACTCTATTTCTATATACATTATCTCCAAGAGGAAGCAAAAGCTCAGGACCGTGAACAGCAGCCATTTAACAGCATGGGAGGGAACATCTGCATGATGACTGGACAGTGGCCATTTTCTCCTAGCTTTCCTGTCATAATTTTTACTACCACTGCTACTTCCTTTTCTTATTTCAGATTGACTGCCACAATACAGACGGTTGGACCGATCTATGGCATTTCTGCTACTCTGAATTGCTGAAAACAAAACCACTTCCTAATAAACTTCTTCATCTGCTTTGTTACTTCCAGAACTGTAGCTGCACTGTGGTGTCCCTATGACTGTAGATTCAATAACAGAAATTTCTTCCCTAAAATAAAGAACTTCAGACACTCCATTCCTCCGTCCACTTTAATTTCTGGTTTCCTTCTTCCTCAGTTTCCCATTTTCTTCTATTTCACCATCTAAATCACCCTTCTTCTCACTGTTCAGAACAAGACTTTTCCCTTCTAGCACTGGGATCTAAACATGGTGCTTATTGCTTTGAATTCCAGCCTTATTTATTAAACATAATCAACAAATAATTAGCCAACATTCACTTGTGGAACCTTTCTGATTCTATGTACATATTTGTTTTTTTTTTTATTACTTTGTATCTGTATAGTACACATTTGTGTGAAACTGTACAAACTCCTTTTTCTTACTGTTCTTTCTTTCACTCTTTGCTACTTCTCCTTGATTGCCCTCTCCTTGTCTTAGCAAATTTTTGGTGGCAAAAGTTCAGTTCCAGTTCAGCTTAGTTTTTAAAGACTTTTCTTCCTGTTTGTCAGCTCCAGCTCACCATTCCACAAAGCTTTTCTTCCACATAAAACAGAGCAGAACAATACCGATGTCTGGAGGCTAATGGAAGACATGCACTTGCAAAAGCAGCATTTAAACCGCTGAGTTAAAGTCAGAGAGGTTCTTTCAGGGGAAAGTGAGTGGAAGATGGCTATCCATTCTGCATGCCATCCATTCCATATCCAGGAAACACATTACAATGCTCAAAACCTCTGAACAATATGAGCATGATCTGCCTGGGTCAGGCACACTTCTGGACCATCCCCGACTTCGCTGAGGTTGCCTGGGTGCAACTGAAAACACTTTCTGGATCACTGGTGTCAGTGCAGTAAAATTTGTACCTCAGCATTTGTCCAGGGCTACAAACAAACACACATTTCTACCCCCACACTTCATCAGCAATTCAAATAAATTTCAGGACTTACAGTATGAATCAGTAAATACTAATGTTACACATTCCACTTTTTTCCCCCCAGTTTAGAAAAAAACTGAGAAAAAAACACAATTTATGGTTAAAATAATAAATGTAAATGTTTGTAAGACTATTTGAAAAACATTTCTAAAACTTCCAAAAATATTTTAGAGCCATTTAAATGATTACATTTTTTAAAGTATTTTAATTATGCACATTCATCACATGTAGCATGCAGTCTGTTTTGTTTTTTTTTACCACAGTACAGTTTTTACTTTTTACAGTTAAGTTTTTTTAAAGACAGGCAGTGATGGAGGATTTTTCCTGCCTTTTATATCATACAAATCATATACTAAGAGGATATAAAATCCAAACATGCAAATGTTAAAGGCAGATGCTTTACCTACTGTTGAGAGGTATGTAAAGACAGTAATAACACAAACATGTATTCCTAAATGAGAAATGAAATACACATTTGAGTATATGAATGCATACAAGTTTTCATCTTTCCATAAAAGGCTGACTGTATCTACTCAATCAACATATGTCAGCTCAGGCATAGTAGCAGCTTCTAGACTTGCGTCACTGTCTTTGGGCAGCTGGGTTTGGACTTGCATGTGTAGACACAGTTCCTGCCAGCTAGCAGATTACTAAGTACTAAGTAACATGGAAAGGCCAAAATATAACGTTATTTAAATATATAGCTCATTATAAACTCCTGATGTTGAGTAATGTACTCAATAAATTACTTCATGCCCTCAAAATTGTATTGAAATTATAAAAATATAAAACTTCAAGAAATTTCAGGAAAACTGAAATTCCAGGGCTTAAGATATTTGTCTCCCTGGTAAATAAAAAATTCTTAAACACTTAGATGTCATCTGTAATCATCTGTGATCTGTAAGACAGTCGAATATGTTAATATGTATACTGTTAATTTCGACATCTGATTATAATCTACTCGATAAATTCTAAAGGCTGTTTTACATATTCGAAACAATACTAACACATATACTGAAGTAGAAAAATAATCTCTGAATCTGTAATACATACTAGTGTAAACTAGCTGGGTCAGAGTATTCATTCACATATGTACACACATCACACATTACGGATGTACGAAAACAGCAATATAAAGACAAAGGAAAATATATTTCAAATATTAGTGACGTAACCTCTAAATCTGTTATGATGTCACTGAGTTCTGTTTCTGCGCTGATGTAGGAGGTCAATGGAAAATAAAGGCTTGATTCACTTGACTTGCTCTCTTTTGCCTTCATAAATGCCATTTTTCTTTGTGCTTTTTCCTCTTCACGGACTTCCCCATAGTTACAGTGGGATGAAGAAAAAAATTCTACAGCATCAGCAGGCAGAACACTGAGAATAGCAAGAGCCTCTTCGGAAAGCTTGTTCTCATCAGACTGTGCCTGAGCCAAATTGATTTCAGTTTGTTTGCTGGTCTCAGATACAGCTACTTCTGTGAAAACACAAGAAGGAACTAAGTCTTGGGTAGTCCCTTGGTCTTCACTTTGAAGACTGCTGTTATTACTTAAGGGCTTTTCATTGATAGCTTTACATTTAACTTCATTTTTTATTGGCTTTTCCAACCTCTGGGTCTCAGAATTGACTCTTGCTCGACTCTGGTAAGTTTTCCAGTGTTTCTTCAATTTCCTGTTCCTTTCATGAGCACCGTTAGTATTGGTTTTCGATGAATCGATTCCATAAACTTTCAAGTTATATTGCATAGACAAAAATGAACTCAGGTAGCCCTTTCCAGAACCTATATCAATCACCTTGATAATGGAGAAAAAGAAAAAAAAAATAGAAAAAAGAAAAAAAAAGTACCATATTAATGAGCAACAAGACACATTTAAATCAAACGCAAAATATTTCCTTAAAAAACTAAGCATGGATTTGATAATGACTTTATCAGTTATCCCTCTTACTACACTTAAATCTGCTTTCTGGCACACTTTCTGACTTTAAAAACAGAATTAAGTCAAAACTGATTTCCTTTAGGAAACAGACAATGGAATGCTTATGCACTGCACATGTCCTGACGCTTTTGGAAAATACTTTCAGTATGTATTTTGAAATAGAACTTCCTTCTGTTAAAGAAAATAACCATAAATCACCAGCACTACCACCTGCCCTTGCCAAACGGAGTTAAAATACTCAGTTAGGAAGTGTCCATATTAAGTTTAGACACTTAGGAGTCTACTAAACCACGTACACAGAAGAAAATGTCTGCAGTCTCAGTGCTTAACATAATCAATTCAGAGGTGACCTAAAGACATGCCATATTAATACTGCCTCTTACGTCAGAACACCTATTTATACCTTTTTTTGTGTGTGTGAAAATAATCCGTACAAATCAGTATAACAGAAGGATGTTTTTGTAATAAAACAAAGGGCCTGGTATATCCCATGTGCTTTCCATTGCCTGTTCTGGAGGAAGGTGTGAATAGGAATGATAACCAGCTGAAAGTTCAGTTTCTCTCGTAGCAGATAGCATGTGATACTTCAAGTGACATTTCTCTACGGGAAGGAAATCATAACATTCACTTCTGTTCAGATATGAATCAAAAAATATATACTGAACATATACAATGACTTTGTAGATGTCCCTGAAAAAGATTAATTTGAGAATGTTTTTCATGTCTTGTTCTTGGTTTGTTGAACATTTGTAAGGAAGTTGAGACTGACTGCATAAGTGTAAATGCCAGAATATATTGCATGTATCCATCTTAAACACAAGTGCGTATGTTTTAACTAGGTAGGAATACGCAGTTCAGAAATACCCTGACAGAAATGAAAAAAAATTATTCTAAAAATACGAAAGATTTGTACAGCCATGGAATTAGGAAGAAAAGATTAAATAAATGCCATTAAAGACTACAAAAAAAACAGTGGAGAATACATGCCATTAAGTAAAAATTGTCTACTCAGGCTATACACACCTTTCTCCTTTGCCTTCTCCATATAATATTACTGCATGTTTGCTTGTCTAGGTACATGAGAATCCTCAAATTTCTTGAGTGAGGACAAGGTACAGTCATATATTACATTAATCATCAATATTATCTCAGATTATTTAAAATTGAAGGAAAGAAAAGTGCCCAAGGAGCAATTACCAAAGAGTAACTCATGTAACAGATGTTACATGATGCAGAATATGCACATCTCCACTTCTACACGGTATTTTAACTACTTCAGTGAAGTCAGTATTTGAGCAGAGAATTACTGAATACTCCTGACTCATACACATGATCTCTAGTGGCTATAAAGACCAACTGCTGGTTCTTGAAGATTTTTTCAGCTGTTTACAAATGAAAAGAATCACAGAACAGTTTGTGTTGGAATGGACCTTAAAGATCACCCAAGCACCCTGCCATAGGCAGAGAACAGACCAACAGAGCACGTTGCTCAAAGCCTTGTCCAAGCTGATCTTGAACACTTCCTGGCATAAGGCATCTATTCTTAGGAAAAAATAACACATCGTTTAATTAGCACTGGGAAATTAGCTCTGAAACGAGGAAATTTTGACTAAAAATGCGATGATCCTGTGCTCAACAAATAGAGTGGATTAAATTAATCCATGTTTTACCTTCCCTTGATGACATAAGGAAAGACAACCAGTAACCCATAGCAGATCTGCCAAGCATGAACATTTAAAATGAAATTTCCATGACATAATGAACTCCAAAGGTCCTGTCCATAGTGAGCTGGGTACTATGTTTAAACACACCTCCTGGCAGCACACAGTCAAGAACTCCATACGCCTTACAACTTTTCCCAGCACCAAATCACAAATGTAATGGATGGTGAATGCAGAATTATATCATACTTGCAACTTTTGCTGGACATGCTGCAATTTCCAAAGAAAACTTTCACAAATACATTAAAGAATCAAATTAAGTGCAATTAAGTAAAGAAAAATTACTAATGGCTTCTTTTCACACTTTAATCAAGAACTTCTTTCTAAAAAGTTCCACTTGTATGAGGACAACGATGCTTAAGAGTAGCAGTAAACAACTGAATAAAACTTCGATTAATTTGCTTTAATGTTTTAATTCAAATCATTAATCTCAAAGTAATTACAGTAATAATAGAATTTTTGCTTTTATTTTCATTTTTACTATACGTTTAGTATATTGTAAAATACCACAAGAGGACAATATGCTCTACTGCCCATTATACATCATGGTATGGAGGTGAAATGGAGGGCATTTTTCAACCCGTCAGTGATCTGTAATATCTGAAAGAAACACCCTGAGGACACATGCTATTGTAAAACATGTGTTGTGTTTTCATAGCTCTAGCATTTTTAATTAAATGTTATATACATTTTGTTTTGCCGAGTAGGACAGAAAAAAAAATCAATAAAGAAAACACTCTCCTAAAACTTTACAATTCTTATATTGTTTTAAGTTGAAAGGTAACCAAAACAATAGAAGTTGCTTTTTAATAACTGGGAAGGAGGCTTTTCTGTTTTTTTCTTTTTTAACATGTACTGGAAAGCTCTTTTCATATATTAGGGATTTGTAACTTTGAACAAATAAATTCTCTCACAGTATATGACTAAAATGGAAAAAAGTTAATATAAGGCAGTCAGCATTTCATATTCAGAGATATATTGCAACCATATTTTTCATTAAATGCTACGATTTTTTCAAAAAATAAACAGAAAATAATCCTAAGGATACTCCAAGTCATCTGATAAAAGTGCATCATCACAGGCTGAAATTGTAGTGCATTGACAGATACTTAATAATTGTTAGTTTAAGATTTTATTAGTAACCAGCTACATCGAGACTTAGCTGAGGTCATTAAGGTGGCTCTACTTTTTCACTCTCTGATTATGGCTTTTTCTTTCCTCTCACCCACGAATCTCATGGGAAGTATTTAAAATCAAAATGAAAATGGTATATGAAACACCACCAATTCATCTTCTAGCAAATGCAGAGAACATTTAGTATCACATTATTTGCAAACTACACTTTTCTAAAACTTTTTCAGTACATGAAAGTCTTCAACACTTGAACAACTGACACTTGCCTGAAGGAAGAGGTAAGCAAGGCAAAAAAATATGCAAATAGAATGACTAGAATTTACTTCTGTGTATCTATTACTACTGCATTTTCACACTTTATAGAGTGCATACACTTTACGGTTGTACAGGACATCCACATTTGTTACTGTGGCTATCTCCTGATCGAGCTACTGGAGAGATCTCATACCATCTCTGAGTAACTACAGATGCTCACAGATTGCAACTCATCCAGTAATATTTGGCCTTAGCTGCAGTTCTCTGTTTACTTGAGATTCCCAGTTGTAATGAGGAGATTGCCTAGAACTTTGCCCTTTGCAGCTGCTCCTTACAAAACAGACAAGTTAGAGTTCAGAATTTTGATCTTCAGCTTCTAAAGACACTGACCCAAACCTATGAAGTTTGAAGTGGTTCTTCATAAGAACATATCGTTTACATTATCTAAAATAAACTCAGTCTGAGCAAATAACATGTGTCTAACACATACAATGCGAAATATGGTACTGAAAAAAGTCAAGTGTTGTGATGCTTGTGTTTTGCCAAGAGAAGCATTAGTAAACATCTACAAGGTTTTCATGTAAGACTGACTTAGTGAATTACACAATCCTAATGACATTAAGGGTAAGTTACAGTTGCATTTTGGAAGAGAAATCCTGCAATTCTTCATCACCCAAGGATGAACTTGCCATCTGATGCATGTGGTTTCAAAATTCCTTAGATTATCTGCATTTTTCCCTATGTGTTACTCTTGTGCGTCTCACAGGTGAAGATTGAAGTTTTGCCCTTCTACTGAAGTCTACAGTAAATTGCCAGCAACAGAAGGCAGCAACTGCAACAAGGCACTGTCTCTGCCTAGCAAAAAGCAGTGCAATTTTTAGCTGATCCATATACAGAGGATGAAAAGATTTCTTACTTTTTTTTGACTCACAAAATGACCATGGCTCTCTAAAAGGCAGTTCCTTGAGAACAACCCATTTATAAACAAAACTGCCCTTCAGCTTGCCCCTAAAGGCTTTTCATTAGCTATATTTATAGAAAAAATGAGAGCTGTGAGGAAAAATATCAAAATATGGTATTTGAAGAGAACAAAGATAATTAAACAGTAACATACATTAAGAAATGCCTTCTTACCTGCTTTAAACCACAGTACTTTGCTATTTTGTCTACCAGCTCTGACATTGCTTGTACTTCATGCGATTTCTTATTATTCATAAACTCATCAGTTTTGATACCTGTATCAGATTAAGAAAATATATACATATTGACACAATCTATAATAATAAACATTTATAATCCATTAGAATATTTTCCAGTCTAAAAGTATTTCTAAGTATTTTTTATACTTTAATAGCAGTAATCTTTAATTAAACATCCACTGAGCAGTTACAAGACTAAACTGAATTATACATAAAAATAGATACATGAAAAAAATCAACACTTTAAAATATAGCACTTTTAAAGTAGTTTTTTTTTTAAAAAACTATAAGTATCTAAGACCTGACCAGATATTAGACACAAGCTATTACCAAAAAACTACTTTCTTTTATTTTTTAATTTAAAAAGATTAATTTTTATGTGATTTATCATATTGATATTTACATATATGAAATATAAAGGCAAGGACAATTAACAGTCACACGGTGTTGTCTGTTAATTCTCCAGATTTGTTCAAAGTATCAAGTGGGAGATACCTTAAATAAAGGTTATGACAGTGCTGGTAAAATTTAAAGAAAGATGCAGTGTTTTTTCCCTTTACACTATGGATAGGTAACAGAACTGCTATATGTTTTCAAAAGAAAATGACTCAAAATATGTTAATGAGATGAAACCAACCTCTAGCACCAGTTTACGTAGCTACATCTCTTCAACTAAGGACGAGCTCAGAAGCAGCTCCCTTGTGAGAAGCCTTATGAGTTAAATTGATAGCAATTTTTGTAAGTCTAGGTGAGGGTAGAAGAAAGAGGACTGCTACTGGTGAGCATGCTCTTAGAAAACAAAATGGATTAATATATTCCCATTTTCTGCTTTTTGCACAGTATGCCTTCGTCTGTCCAAAATCTGATCATTAGGTAAAATCTATGTTCATTCCTTGATCAGACCATGCTGGGAACAGAGCCAGGAGCATTACTTATTTAAAAGAGAGTGGGGAATTGCACTGAGCTCATGAGAAACCTAATGTTTTCTCTATTTCTTGAAAACCCACAGGATCCTTCAATTTCTCAAACATCTGTTTTTTTAATAACAAACTGCTATGACAATTAAAAATCTAACAACTGACAGAAGAAAATAATAGCCTAAAATATTTTTAACAAAACAAGGCAAAACAAAAAAAACAGAAACAGAAAAGTGTTTTGCTAAAATATTCACTAAAGATTCCCATTTGCTTAAAATGGTGAAGATCTCCATGGCCTCCCAAAAACTCTTAATTTGTAACTATTTCAAATGAAAAAAAAAGAAGAAAAAATAGAAAAAAACAAAACCTTTTTTTTTTATTTTTGAATTTTTGGGGTAAGCTCAATTAAAAAAAAAAAAAAAGAAAAGAAGAAGAAAATGCAGAAAATGAAGAATCAGATATTAAATATTTTTTAAAGAAATAAAAGATTTGTTTGTCTGGTCTCCAAAGCAGCGCCTTCACTCTGGGCCATCATCACATATCACACCTTCCACCCTTTGCTATAATACAAGATCAAATGACTGACATGGTAATACTCTGCAACAGAATTTCAAACAGTACTTAAGCCAAAGTATTTAAAATGCCAGGGGCAAACCCTGAAACAAGACCCAACTTAAAGGAACTGAGGTTCCAGGTGAAAAAAAATAGTGTGCTAACACCTACACAGATATTTATCGCCTTAGTTACTACAGTTTCTAGATTATTTTTAGACCTACATTTTGCAGAATGAAAACTGCCTAGATTTCAACACATGCAAAATTGCACCGCTTGCAGAAGATTACTTTTATTAGTTTTATTTTTGCTGGGTTTTCTGCTAAATGTTGATTGCGATAGCTTTGTGTTTGTCTGTTTTTAAATCATTTTTGCAAACAAGCAAACATATGTCAATCTAATAGGAAAAAACCCCATCTCTTTAAGGTCTGGTTTAGATGCCCAAAACATCCTTCTGTGACCTAAGAAGAAAGCGAGGCTCCAATACTTTACAGAAGTACTCTGGATATTACAGAGTAAAGGGGAGAGCTTAATGTCTAAGTGGTACTGAAATGCTGCTTGTTTACATTGTGAACCCTAGCGTAAGTAGACGCTTTCCAATCGAAAAACTGCTTTAACTCCACAGTGCTATTGGTACCCACATCTTTAGTTCTGACCTAGACCAAGTGAGGAGAGACTGCATTTCATATACGCCTAATGCAGATCTTCCAGATCTTTTATACCCTTGCTACCTGTGGAAATTCAGATATACCAGATTTAAAAGAAATTTTCAGTCCATTCATAATTTACAACACTATCTACACAGAAGTTACAGTACTGCAATTTAATTTTATCAGCCAAGACTGGCAGGGACTGGGATGACCATATGCTAAAAATCATTCAGACAGTCCATGTAATTTAAAGATAGATTTATTAACAATTGCATGACTATTACATAGTGCATAAACACAATGAAAAGGTAGAAAGTACTATTATTTCAATATTTTAGCAAGCCTCTCTCCTTATGTCAAGTATAAAAGAGAAATTGTCCTTACTGGCTTGCTCCTCTTGGGTCAGATCTACTGGATCCTTGCACTCAACACAAGCAACCCAGTGGGGCAATGAGGGCCACAGAGAACTTCATTGGAATGGAAAAAACACTTCACATTCAAACTACACTTAAATTTTGAAACTAACCTTTTCAGGTAATCATTCTAAATAAGAATAGTAATATGTCTGCATCAATATGCTATAGAAGTTAGAGAACTACACACGCAGTTAATTCATCCAAGTAAGTTAATTTAACTGATACTTTGCCAGTTCAACACAAAGGTTTTGAATTATAATACCATTGTTTATGTTCAGAACATTAGAACATTTTATTTTCTCAGTGAAGTACCATTAGAATAACTACACCACAAACCCAGATCCCAGCTACCCAACAAAACAGAACTCCTTCAAGACACAGAACAAAATAATTAGTAATTGTCTTATTCTATGTTTCATTCTGCATGAGGAAAATGAGGAAAGAATCCTTGTATTTTTGCTTGAGAAAGTCAATCCAAGAATGAACTCAAGTACATATATAACAAGGAAGAACTACAGAATTACTGAAAATTAAGCAGAACACAGAGAATGAGAACATAACGAAAATGCTAATAGCTAAAGAGTAAGCAAAAGGAAAGCAGCACACAGCTGTCAAACGAGGAAAAAAGGCTTCAGGCAGAAAAACAGCAGAAGGAAAGAAGTCAGGAACTAAACTTACAGCAAGATCAATGCACAACAAACCATTAAGACTATTTGAGCTGCTTCACTAATTCTGAAGAAATCTAAAACTGGGGAGACAAAAAATAGCAAAATTGGAAAGAGAAGATTGCTGTAGAAAACAGGAGAGATGCCTAATGTATCTAAATTGTTGCTATCACTTAGGATGGAAAACATCAGAGGCATTTTAATTTATTACAGTGACAAAGCGCACTAGAAAGCAAAGGCTACTGGCTTAGAGTCTGTCTCTGAAAAACTAATGAGAAATCTGAAAGATGGTGAGAAACCTATGACTGAAGATTCCATAAAGAACAGATGCAGTGAAAATGACAGCAGTCAAAGCATAAATGTAAGCTCATCATCCAAAACAAACAAAAAATTAGAGGGAAGACTTCCAATGTAAAGATACCACCTTGAGAGTGTTTTCAGCCAATCTCTTCAAAGACAGAAAATGAACCTACTCTAATTTTAGGACACATATTTGGTACTGGTCCAAAAAATACAGAATGAATAAAAGCAGCTTCTTTTGATATATCAGACTCTTACTGGGCCATATTCCGTTAAATGCCCAAGCACATGTCTAACATTAAACAAAAGTTGTGTGCAGCACCTGAAGAGGTATGGCTGCCTGACTTTAGACTGAAACTTGAAAACAAACAAAGAAAACCCCAATACTAGCAGTTATAATTTGTGTTGCTGTGGGAGAAGAAAAACAAAGGGAATTAACAAGATTTTTTATCTGTATATGAAATAATGATGTGCCTGATTGCCTACCTCAACCCCTTTGAAACACGGAGAATCTCAGCAAAAGCCTGAATGCTGTCACCCCTCTGCTGAAATTTAAGCACGAGAAGCCACTTTCTAAAAAATGGCAGTGAAGAAATTATCTAAGAACAAATGAGATCTGAAGTTGAGAAGCATGCAGGAAAGAAATGCATGTAAGAACAAAACAAAACAAAACAAAAAAAAAAAAAAAAACACCACAAAACCACCCTCTGGAACAAAAACTCTGCAGATCCTGTAGCAAGAGAATTAAAAACTGAAATATAAATGTAAATATACCACTTGCTTCTTGGCTGTCTCCTCTCAGCGCTTCAAGTATCTCTTCTAATGGGGTACACACACCAAGGTTAGGCAAAGAATAATGCTTGGCAGCGAGGGCAAATAAGTGTACATTGATAAGTTTCTTGGAGTTTTCACAAAACACGTCAGAAAATGTGTTGTCATCTGTATGGAAAAGAAGAGGTTTCTATTAGAAATGCTTAGCACCCCTGCAGCATCTTCCCATAGAACAAAAAGCAATAAATAACATGGTATGAGACAGAAGTAACAATTTATTTCACATGTGAAAATTTGCCATTATTCTACAGCTATTTTCCTCCCCTTTCAGATTGCAGGTCAAAATTTGCTCTTAGCTGAACTAGTGCAGATGTGGAAAAATATTATTTTAGCACAGCTATTTTAATATAACCAACAAGATAATTCAGTAAACATCATCACGTCTGTTTACAAACATGCTCATTATGCCTTTCTTAGTTATCTCCATTTGAAAATATATATACTACTAGATATTATAAGAATTGAAGCTGTTCAACATAAGAAATGTTTTGACTTATACACATTACATTTACATCACTTCCAAGCTGCATTGTAGCTGGTGAGGTGCTGGAACAGGCTGCTCAGAGAGGCTGTGGATGACCCGTCCTTGGAAGTGTTCAAGGCCAGGCTGGATGGGGCCCTGGGCAGCCTGGTCTAGTATTAAATGGGGAGGCTGGCTGCCCTGCATGTGTCAGGGGTTCCTTCCAACCCAAGTCATTCTATGATTCTATGGTGAATCTGCTGGGAGAATTAAATTAATTTTTATTACCAATCAGGTTTGAGCCAAAGTTAAATTCCAGTGCATATTTTGTTTGACTGAGGATGAAACATTTCAGTCTGGCATTAGTTAGCTCTTCAGAAAATGTTCCCTTTTCAAAAATGCACATCAATTTTTAAGTGAAACATACATTGGTAAGAATCACTTACTAAATCTGAGATTGCTTTGAATTTTCTAATTCCTCTGTATTTTAGCTAAACATATTTGCTGAATTCTCTATAGTTTTGGTAAAAGTAATTTTAGATCTCTAAGCACTTACAAATGTTTTATAATAGATGATAGCTAGCAAGACCTGCAAACAAATTGTAACACTCATTTTAAAAATATTTCCTGGTTTGTCTTTTCTCCCATGGGTAGATAATGAGCAAGTGCATACCTAGCACAGCAACCTTCCAGAATCTGGCCTGCCCACCTGTACAAAGCATAGATCTGTTTTATTCACCCCCTTTCTAATACTCTTAATTTTCATACATGAGTAGTGATCTCATATAAATTTCAGTCTATGGAAAACAGTCACAAAAATGTCAACACATTTATTTTTACAGTATAACAATACCAAGGCAAGAGTTAGTAAAAAAACATATAGAACTAAGAAAGCATAAATACTAAGCTGTAACCAGAATTACATTCAGTGCCTGCATGGCACTTGCAGTAATTCTCTGTGAAACAAAATCAGAACGGAAAGCCATTTTTCACTCTAAATGACTGCTTCTTGTTTGAATTTCAGAACATTTGCTAATCTTTAGTTGATTAACCTTCAAGAAAGATAAAAGTGAAATACAGGGGTGCTCCAAAAGTAACACCTCTTGTTTTATTATATTGACCCTCAGCTGTACATATTGTACAGCTTATTGGTGTATAATATGTTGGAGATTTGCATCTTTAAATGCAACATAATTATATGAACAAACTTAGCACAGGATCTATAGAATATTCTGAATTAGAAGGGATTCACAAGGATGACCAAGTCCAGCTCCTGGCCCCACAGAATGTCACCTAAAATCAAACCACATTTTTGAAAGCACTGTCCAAATGTCTCTTGATCTCTGGCAGCTTGGGGCTGCGACCACTGCCTGGGTGGGAGGTGGAGCCTGTTCCAGTGCCCGCTCACCCTTTGGTGAAGAACCTTTTCCCAATCCCCAACATGACTATCCTCATTTCCTCAGGCCCTGTCACTGTCACAGAGCATGTCAGCGCCATGCCTTCACTCCCCTCATGAGGAGCTGAAGGCTGCCATGAAGCCTCTGCTCAACTCCTCTGCTCTGGGCTTAACAAAACAGATGACTTCAGCCACTCGTTATGTGTCTTGCCTTCCAGACTCTTCCTCATTTTTACAGCCCTCCTTTAGAGGCTCTGCAATAGTTTTACGCCCTTCTTATATCGTGGTACCCAAAGCTGCCTACAGCACTGGAGGTGAGGTCACACCAGCACAGGGCAGACTGGGACAATCCCTCTACTTGCCCTACTGGGTTCAGTTGGCCCTTCTGGCTGCAAGGGCATGCTAACAATTCATTCAACCTGCCATCAATCAGTACCCTCAAATCCCTTTTGTCAGGGCTGCTCTCCAGGCTCTTGTCCCCAAGTCTGTACTTATACGTGGGGTTACTCTGTCCTGATTTCAGAATCTAGCACTTGCTCTTGTTAAATTTTATGCGGTTAGTGATTGTCCAGCCCTCCAATTTTGTCAAGATCTCTCTGCAAGGCCTCTCTTATCAATGGAGTCAAAAACTCCTCATTATTTAGTGCCATCTGTGAACTTACTCGGTATACTGTTAAATCCTACATACAGATCATTAAACAGAACTGGCCCTAAAATGGATCCCCTGCTAGTGACTGGTCACCAGCCTCATGTAATCCCATTTACTACAAGCCTTTGCACAAGGGTTAGCCAAAACCTAGCTACAGCAGAAAAATAGAAGCAACCATACATATACCCATCTTACACCACCCTACCCTGATGACATTATGGGAAAACATTAAACCTATACAAGGAAGACATTCACCCTAATTTTTCAAGCTACCTTTCAAATAGCTCACAAAGATCAACAGCACAAGCAAATATTCTGCAGGTAACAAATATCAAGGGAAATGACACCATCCTATGCCAAAAAGTAAGACACATCTCCGCAGACCATCTCCACACTAAAGGCAATTGTTGGACTACTTACTATTCACAAATATTAAAAATTGTAGTTTTCTCAAACTGTTTCTACTTTGGTTGCTCTCAAGATGAAATCTAATATGTCTTTTTAACCAGACAGTCCAAATACTTGCAAATAGATCTTTGGAGGAAAGAAATATATGCCAAAAAAATGGAACTGTAGTACAAATGGTAATTTACAGTAAAATATGAGAATAATTAGGCAGAGATTTTCTGTGCCTGTGTCCAATTTGCAGAAATCACATGATAAACAAGATACAATATGGCAAATGTTAGCTTTTAAATGTATAAAATATATAAAATGATTTTCTATATCTAAAAACTGATCTGAAAAAAATCTGTATAGTACCACTGGAAACCAGGAATTCTAACCTTTATGTCATCATTACAATGAAATATCTAATGAGTGTCTGAAAATATTCTTTAAAACTAAGCTGAAGAACATGTAATCTTCCTCTTGCACACAATACCATACAACAGAACTGTAATTTGTTGCTTATCTATCTCTAAGAGAAAATTACAGCTTAGCATGTGTACTCATCAAAATCCCTACAGTAAAATAAAATATTGTGCACAATAACAGTTTTGTGTCACTCTATAGTAATGTCACTTTTTAATTTGCAGAACCATGTGAATTTGAACTGACGACCTCCCATTTCCAAATAAATTCTGTCAAGTGTAGCCTGTGTTCCCCTTTAATTTCACTTGGGATTCTGGAAAACTTCCATAGTAGTGTTTGGAATGTGAACGTATAAATGCACAAACTCTTAGAGAGCAAAGGTTTTACCAGATGAAATCAGAATGCCATTTTACGCACACTGTGCGTAAGGTATTTGGGGTACATGACTCCAGTGTCATTTGGACATATGGAACAAATCTCTTCTTATAGCTACACCTCCTCATAAGAAGAAGGTCACTCTGTGAATGACAGCATGTTAGGAGAGCATTTAGTACTCATTTCAAACTATATGCATATAACTAATGTTTAAATATCTGATAATTTTAAAATAAGAAACACAGCCTCAGCAGGAAGGCGACACACTCTCCTAAAACACGTGCTTCGTTTTAGCCATAAGTTGTGTCCTTTGATCCAGTAATTCCTGTATTAGATTCCATAGCACACACTTTGAATATAGCTCAGAAAATGATTTTCCAATTTTAAATTCTACAGTGCAATATTCTACCTTCCTGCCTCTCTACTTAACAGGCCACCACCTCAGTGTCTGAATCATGTCATGGGCTATCCCATACATACAGTTAGGATTAAGGTAATTTTCCTTTACAGTTTTCTTTTTGATGACTTCATCCAAATATCCGTTTTATTCTAGACTCAATTACACTCTATTTTATGTTCCCACTATTGCTTAAAATCAGCTCTGACTCTGACATTACCTCTGAAATATACTTGACTTAAAGGTTTTGCTCACCACTTCCCAACACTTTTGCTTGCTGACTGGTTCTTTGTCTTGTTTCCATCTGGCTCCCAAAGTCAATTCATAACCCAGTGTCTTTTTCATACATAAATTAGCTCTGTTTTTTGTGTTGGTTGTTTTTTTTTTTTTTTTAAAGGAGTCTTACAGTTAGTATTTTGAAGGTCTTCAGATCCAAGAGACAAATGTTACAAGTGATGTCGCAATTCGCATCTCTTCAATCACTTTCCAAATTCAAATTATTATCTGTTTGCCGTTTATGCCAAAATATACTCAGCTCCACATGCTGTTTTTTTTTTTTGTGGACCCTTACATTACACTCCACATGTTCTTCTGCCTCATGTGTCATTTCGCGTGCCATATTCCAGAACTAATGCTACATGAGAGCCATCTACGCTTAACAAGCTTTGGCATGATGCAGTTTTTTCCTCCTGCATTCTTTGTCAAAGATATTACCTTCGTTTTGAAGCTGATCTCTTTGCCAGGACTCAGGTCCTCAAAATAACAAACCTTTCAGATGCTTTATCTTCATTTCTCTACTCTGCCTGAGAGCATATTATCGGTACAATTCCTTTTTACATGGAGAGCAGTAAATTCACTCATAGAATTTCATAGCTGGCCTCCTCTTGAGTTACTTGAAAATTACTAAAAATATGAAGTGCTTCTTAAATAGCTCTTGTCAGAAATAAAACTGCTTTCTGTCTTCCTTTGCCAGGCACTCATTATAACAGACATATAGGAAAGCCACGCTTAAGTCTTTTCCAGCTGTCCTCCACATTTCCACAGTTTCAACATTTGGAGGACTTTAACAGTTACATCTTTCCACTCGCATGAATTTATTTTATACGTACATATATTTTGTTCATTTTGCTCCAGTTATTCAGAAATTAGTCCGAGGAAAGGCGTCTGCCAGCTGGGAACTTCATGCCATTTCTCACTCAAAAGGAACGGGGGGGAAGTTTGAAATGAGACCACGACACCACCTAACATTATGAGCGCCTCTCTGGGTGCAATTCCTCGCACCGAGGCGGTGCTATCCAGGTTGCAAAGACGTCGCAGTGAGTGAGGCGAGTACTGCTGGTCCGCATACACGGAGGAGCACAAAGGGCTCCGGAAGGGCAAAGCAGCGGCAAAGCAGTGCGGAAACGGCTGCAAAAAAAGCAGCTGGTACAGGCGGAGGAATAAAGAGCAGCTCTGCAGAGTGGGGTGAGATTCTCCTTTTATTAAAGCAAAGGGAAACGACTGCAATCTGACTTTGCCACAGAAAGGAGAAGGCAAATTAAGTCTGAACGGCGAGGACAGAACCTCACAGTGCCTACACCGCCCGAGATACCATAGCGGGAGGCAGGAAGCGCGCAGGCAGCTCCTGGTCCCTGCCCGCGCCCCACCGCTACGCCCCGCCGCGACTCACCCCACCGCACGGCCGCGGCGCCGGAGGCCTCCGGCAGGGGGCGCCGCAGCGCCTGCAGCACAACCTCGGGGCGCGCCGCCACCAGCTGCTCCCACAGCCCGCGCGCGTAGAACTCCGTCGTGTGGGCGCGGCACAGCGGCAACGCGCGCGCCAGGAACCGCGCCAGGCGCCGCAGCCCCTCCTCCGCCTCCGCCGCCGGCAGCTGGGCCGGCAGAGCGCCCCGCGCCCGCCGCATGGCCCCTCGCGACTACCGCCCGCCCTCGCGGTGCCGCCGCCGGATGGGCAGGCGGGCGAGTCGAGCGCCGAGCGCCGAGCGGAGGCGGCGCGCCGTGGTGACGTAGCAGCTCTGCGACGCTGAGGCAGCGATGGCGGCGGCGCGGCGTGCGGGGTCCGAGCATGGGGCTTTGGAGAGCGCTGGCGGCGCGGCCCGACGCCCGCAGCGGAAGCGGTTGTGGAGGCCCACGGCAATGCACGGCCTTCTGGGGAGCGTCCAGCAGGGTGAGCCTGGCTGCGGGCACGCGGCTGTCAGGAGAACACTGACGCTAATCACGCTGCCGGCTTGTGGTCACGCAGCTGAGTGGCTTCCCTGTGGCATTGCAGCCGTGCAGACTCCGTAAGCCTGCTGCATTGCTTGTATCAGCGGCATAACGTGTGCTGTGTTCCATAAAGTAGCGTGTTTGCAGTGATGGTGAAGTTCAGGCAGTAATTCTCAGTACATTTGTACAAGCTGCAGTAGGGATTGGGTTTCTATCAGGGTTTTTTTGTTGTTGTTTTTTTTTTTTTTTTTTTTTCTCCTGAGTCTGTAAAAGGTCCTGATGAAAATGATCCTAATTAGTGTGGAGGAATGTAAATGGGAAGTGGTCCTGGCAACAGCTACATGGTTTGCTGGTGCTCCAATAAGCAGCATTTGACTCCCTTTTTCCTTGTGCTTACAGGACGAGGATTTGCATTTCGGAGAAAACAGAAGATTGAAAGGAAATACAGGAAATTATTGAAGAAGGAGCAGAAGATCTGTTCACCACGGGCTGATCAATTCACAGATACTTACCCAGAGCATCTGAAGCATCTTTACCTAGCGGAGGAGGAGAGGCTGAAGAAACAGCACAAGTCTCCAAATGATTCAGTTCTATCAGAAGAAAAGCTTAATAAAGCAGTAGAGTAAGTCACGGAAACACTTATTTAAAAATAATGATTTTTTATGCTTACAGAGGTATTTTAGATCTTACACTTTACATGGACTCCAGTATGATGATTTGCTTAAAAAAAAGCACGTTAGCCTTCAGTGTTTTTCTGAACTGTTAGAAAATGTAAGAATACAGCTTTGTTGTGTTTACATCAGAATCAGCTTTTCGGGGTTTGATTCCAGAGCATCGGCCAATTTTTATACTATTGATAGAATCTTAGACTTGGAAGGGACCTTTAAACATCATCCAGTCCAACTCCCCTGCACTGAACAGGGATGTGTACAGGTAGATCTGGTTGTTCAGAGCCTGGGCCAGGCTGACCTTGATTGTCTCCAGGGATGGGACATCCACCACCTCTCTGGGCACCCTATTCTAGTACATCACCACCCTAATTGTAAAAAACTTATTTCTTGTGTCCAATCTAAATGACACCTTTTTGTTCCCATTACAGGGAGTAATGTAGATCTCTGAATTCCAAGCCCTATGTGCATTTAAATTTTTGGAAGAAGAACATGCAAGAGAGTACAGAGAGAGGCAATCAGATCCAAGCCCTGCAGTAGGAGGAAAGTAGAGTTGTGTGTGGAATGGGCAGTTAATTCACAGAGATGACTGATGCAAAACTTAGGCTATTTTTCAAACCAGATTTTTCTTTTTTTAACTTTACCAAGAGTCATCGTGATTATAAACAAAATTTGTAATTTGATATGAATCTGGCTGCTAATGTGCGAGGTGCAGTGACACTATTAGGTAGACTTCAGTGCTCTATGGGGATGTAAAATAGGGCACTGATTAGGTAATTCTGTTAAAATATTAGCGAACATTGCCTTTTAAGTAGTTTTGCAGTTCTGAGATGGGGTGTCATTACTTAATATTGCCACAAGATGGAGATCAGAGTATAACAGATTTTTATTTTTTTTTCCTTCGGATGGGTTGTATTCCATAAAACTGTGAGCAAATCTGTTCACTTACCTTTTTGATTTTCTACCTGAGATTTCTGAGATGATGATGGTGAATTCTAGAAGTCTTTTATTATGAACAGTAGACTAAACAAAAACTCATTCTGTGAACAGCTGTTAAATATCTAGCAAAGCTTATGTTTTTCAAGTGTGAAATATGTGATACCACACTGTTTACATAAAGGACTTACCGTGAATCAGAAAAAATAATACTAAGCAGAGAATTCTGTATATCTATTATAATAATATGACAATAAATGCCAGACAAATGGCACTGTGGGAGTGTTTTTGTAGAGTTTTCTTTTGTGAGGGATAACATCTTTTTGAATTCAAGAAGGAATATGAATTCAGCTCCTAATTTCAGAATGTTAAGGGCATAGTATACTGTTATGCCATCTTCTTCAATAAGAGTTTTAGAAAGGCATTGTTGCTGCTAATCTTTTTCACTTTGCCATGTCAGCGTGAACTCTGATGAGCAATTTGCTGACATTTGCTTGTCCTCATATTCTGCAGTTGTGTGCATGTGTTGGATCTAGAAAGAGATAACACAGCTCAAAGTTAATGCAGTGGTCAAGCTTTTCAAGCTCAGAAGACTTTGTATGATGGAGAGAAACATCCTCTTTTAGGCAATGCTTAGCCTTCATATATGCTATTCACTTAAGATCCAGCAGATAAGACATGTGCATTACTAAAAGTTCCATGCAGACCAGTCTTTAGTTCACTTGGAATGAAGAAATCTAGTTTGCTGTGTTGCTAGATGCTCATTACAGTACATGATACCAAATAGCATTACATGTAAGAGTAGTGCAATTAGGTATTCGTACAATACGAAAAGATGAGCTTTGCTCTTCTCTCATGTAATCTATAAATCTATATTTCTAATTAACTTCACCCCATACGCAAAAAACAGTGCAAGACTGATTCTGCAGTAGCCGTGGTATATGTGATGATGGGCTATCTGCAAACAGGCATATTTGAATTTTGTGTATTTTTTCTTACAGACCAGTCACAACTGAAGGAAAGTTTAAGAAAAAAACATCCAATCAGAAGGCAAAAGAAGAGTATGAAAAAATACAGGCTGAGCGTGCTAAGAAGAGAGAGGTAAATGTTAAACAGAGATCATTTTGAATCTTAGGCATAGAGTAGTTTAATACTATTTCCATCTGGATTCAAATAGGACCATGGGACAGGAGCACAGATATTGGTGATGTTCAGTCTTTTTCAGTTTGCCATTGATGTGCAGGCATTCAGGTCTTTGGAATTATGACTCTTGGTTCTAAGTTTTGCACTTGCTGTTAGAGGGATTTTTTATTTCATCAAGAAGTATTCAGACGTTCATTTATTTAGGGGTGTTACTTTTAGTTGATTTTACATTCCAACATTAAAGAACATTCTTACTAACTTTTGTACATCATAGAAGCTATTTATACCATGGAAAACAAAAATATAATTGCTGAACTTATGATATATTTGGACATTCTGCAGACATGTCAGCCTTTGGGGTCATCATGGCATTGAATTTCAATTAATAAACTTGAGAAGAAGTCTGATTTGTGATGGCTTACATAGGACAGGATACAAGAGAAGGAAGCTAGTTAGCTTGACCAAACTGCTTACTAAAATTATGCTAGAAAAGAGGATGCAAGCTCTTTGATTTTAAAAAAAAAAAAAAAAGCAAGCACACAACCCCCACCTCACCCAACATATCGTAACTATCCACACAGAGCAAGTGCCTCCATTAGTGTTCTGGTTATATGTGTGAAGCATTCTTGACAAGTAATGCGTGTACAGTCGAAAACTGATTTGCATCTTTTTCTTATCTTAGTAAAGGCAGAAATCTGTTTTCCTTTGAAGAGGACTGGTCACTATAATTTCAGTCCTGATTAAGCATCACAACATCATGTGCTTGTGATGCTATGTTAGTATTGCAAACAGAACACCTAAATGTTTCCCATATCATATCTGCCAGTCTCGTGCAAATACATCCAGTATCCTAGCACATCTGGGTTGGTATGGCATTTTCATGGGGTTGCTGAATCAAGCTCTTTCAGTCTTGCACTGAAAAAGAGAAGGTAGAAAACTTTGGGCACTTGAGTCATTTAAGAAAAAAAGGAGCACATTTGGCAGAAAGGATGTAGTACATTTTTGGGACCAAACCTTCCTTTGTGGGATATTCTACTAAGAAAACTTGGCTTTTCTCTTGAAGCTTTAAACAATATATATTTTGATTGCATTACGTTCTGAAACAGTCCTAATTAAGCTTTTAAAGTCAGTGGCCTACTGTCAGTACAGTACCTGATGACTAGTGCTCGTATAAAAGAGAATATATTGCTTATAGATTTTTTTTCACGATCGTATCTATTTTGTTTTAGGAAGCAGAAAAAAGAAAACAACAAAGAGAAGCAGCTCAGAGGTTGTACAAGCAAAAAAAAATGGAAGCTTATAAAATACTGAGTAGGAAGACCAAGAAAGGACAGCCAAATCTAAATGCACAAATGGAGTTTCTTCTTCAGAAAATACAACAAAAGACATAAATCTCTGCATAAACCTCCATTACAGGTTTTGAGTTACATGTGGACATTTTATTAAATGACTTTTAATAAATAATCTCTTTTTGCTTCTTCATGACTTTTTGCCACAGGCACAATTTATCTCAGTCCAATTGTGGAAGATATTCGCCCTGAATATCTTAGGAATATTCTGTTCCTGAGAGTCAATGAGGCCCGGTACTTTGAAAATAAATGGCCCATGTTAATAAAATTCTATTTGTGTAATGTCCTGAATTCCAAATCATTAGATCTTGGAACTGTCTGAACACGAATTTATGTTTGTTTTATAGCTCCTAACTCTTCCTGCTGCTGTAACTACTACAGTCATGCTTACTGGAGAGGAGCAAAATGAGTGGAGTAAAATGCGACATGGTTGATAATCTCATGAACTGCCAAGGAGAGGAGTATTCTCTGGGATAGGATTTGGCACATGAAAACAACAAAAAATGTACTTGGTTGGCTATTATTCCCCTTAAAACTTTACAAAAGTTAAAAAATGTTTTAAAATTTAAGATATGGTATGTTTCAATCATCTTCATCACAAAATATGTATCATTGTAAACAAAGTGTGGCTTCTTAAATGAGATGGATTGAGTTGAAGTTTTGTTTTGCTAAATATGTCCTCCTTTTTCTGTGGAATTTTTCTTTATTCTATGGAATATATATAGAAAAATAATTCTAAGGAATTTGAGGTGTTAGACTGATCTTTGTGGGTCCCTTCCAAGTCGGGGTGTTCAATAATTCTGTGAAATCTTGATTTGGAGATTTAATTAGTGATTTTTAACTTAAAAATTAAATTAGAATTAAAAAGTTTGTATCGAACTTAATAAAAATTCTCAAGGCATGCTCTGTAAGATTTGCAATACTTTTACAAATTACAACATAATTATCACATTTAGAATTTGATGTCAACTGCACAAATGCAAAGTTTTTATTATTTAGAATATATGCGAAATATAAACAGTTTTGAATTGTTTGACAAGTACTGTTAATTGAAGAATAGTTTAGGAGTTTAGGTTGGCTAAAATTCTTGTTATGTCAGTATCCTGAGGCTTTTTCCAAACGTAATTAAGCATTTTGCAAGGCCTGGCATCTTTTCCTTCTTATGACTTGAACCCAAGTCGTAAGAAGAATGTGGGAAACTTTCTGAAATGGATGTGTCCATTCTTGTAGGAGACAATGGGAAAAAATGACATGCCAGTATTGTTCTGTGCTTTCCTGATAATTGCTGTAATTAAAGTCGTCACAGACTGGCTTTGGTTGGAAGGGATCTTAAAAATCATCTAGTTCTGACCCCCCTGCTGTGGGCAGGGTTGCCACCCACTACATCAGGCTGCCCAGGGCCATCTTGGCCTTGAACAAATACCTCCAGGGATGGGCACTGTCAATTTTGAATTGCTCTGCACAGAAACAGTGAAGAGGAAAAAACAACTATTTAACAGTAATGCACAAGACTGAAAATACTTCATCTAACTTGTGAATAATACAAAAGGAATACCATCCATATAAATTCATGGTTGAAATTCATCCTTTATCATTTGCATGTCTCTAACCTGTACGATCTTTTAAAACTCCAGCTAAGGAAATATGAAGCACAAGTATTTAGAATTGTTAGATTAAAAAGATCTCAACTCAGTTTGCCATTAGCTTAGTTGTATGTACTGGGCACAAGTCTGTAGGGATGTCACCTTTCCTGTTCATATAGGAAAGATTTCAGAAAATGCCAAGTGTTAGACTGAGAATGCGTTAGTCCGTGGCCATCTTAGATTACTCTTACTGCTGTAGATACTAGTATACTGCCTGTATATCAGTATCCTTTTAGAGATGGTGTTTATCTGTAAAGCATTTGGATAAAGTTTGAGTGGTGCATTTGAGATTTCTTTTTCTCATTTTGACTTTACTGTCAAAATATTCTGAACATATGTTCGATTCTTCATGGAGAGTAGGGTAAGGATAACATGAGCTATTTATTTATTTAGGCATATCTGATTTAATTTTACCACATCTCACAAATCAGTTCAATAAAACATATTTGTTTTAGCAAATTGCATTCATAATTCACTCAAGTAATTTAATGGCTTCACATCATTCCTCCTTAGCAACAAGAAGTCTCAGTGGTTTTAGGGTGGAAAAGAACAGAATTTTCTTCTGAAAAGAAATCTCTTTTTCTACTCGTGTTATTCTCTGTTTAAGGATTAGAAGTAGGAAAGGAATTCAGGATACAAAGTATGTGTTCCATGGTATTGCTTACAAAAATTAATCTTGCATCATTCTAACTTTAGTTAGAAAGTTCTCTTCAGTCTTTTTACTCTGTACTCAGTAATATGTAAATTTTCCTGAGTGGGAACCAGAAGATGCCTCCCTGGTTTAGTTATGAGATATGGTTTAGTAGCTTGTGGTAGCAATGGTAGTGGGAGGACAGTCGGACTAGATGATATTGTCGGTCCTTGTGATTCTATGATTCTAGGACTCTTTGTGCCGTGCATAGGACAGTCTGGTCAGGTAGAGCACTTGATCAAATACTGTTATGGGGTCTGACCTTAGCCTTGTCATTGCTGGTTTAATGTAGGAGAGACAATTTGTGTCCTTTCTCTCACTCACTTTCTTCTGTACCTTTATTTGATTTGGAGATAAAAGGGGTTATTAATAAGCCCAGCTTATTGCAGACTCAGGTGAGAGATCTTTTTCTCCACTGTAAATTAATTCTTGATATAAGGGTTCTTGAAAGGGAAAAGAAAAAGAAAAGAAAAGAAAAGAAAAGAAAAGAAAAGAAAAGAAAAGAA
>NW_024962335.1:2837072-2842822 GCF_019238085.1 Lagopus leucura | reverse complement strand
AGAAAAGAAAAGAAAAGAAAAGAAAAGAAAAGAAAAGAAAAGAAAAGGAGAAGAAAAAGCTAAATTTACATATTTGCTAACTCTGTATTTTCTATATTTTGCTAATTGCCCATGACTGCGCTGCCCAGTGTCTCAATATTTCATCCGCCTGCAGTCCTGCAGCATCAAGCTCCTTACATTAATTCAACACAGAGATGCAGCAGCAGCAGCTCTGGATGACTCAAGGTCATGATGGCACAGTAGGGAATCAAACCTTTGCTTTCATTTGCAGAGCAGCAGTGTAACAGCTGACCCATCATCCATTCGTGGAGAAAAAATATTGAGAGTGGAAGGAAGGAATGGTACGGAGAAGGAAATAGTGAGCTAATTACTTTTTTGAATTGCTGTTTTCTACAAAAATAGTCAAACGTGAGAGAGATGATTTTATGAATGTTGTAAATGCTGCCACTTTCAACCCTGTCTTTGAAATATTTGAGAAGTGGATTCAACAGCATACTTAGACCTTTAAAGCAGTCAAGCTATTTCTGTTTGAAAGTATGATCCATATAAGTACCAAGAAAAGACCACTCCTTTGACTGGTTTTCCTTCACTGCTGTGAATGTGTAGGAAAGATGTTGAAACATGAAGAGTAGCGAAGTCCTACTACAGTTCTTCCAGTCACTCACTCAAGTTCTCTCTTTGCTGGCGGTTTGTTTTCTATTCTCTGAAAACCTGCATCTCAAGTGGTTAAAATCTCTCAAGTACATCAAAGATGAAGTGGAATTTTGATATCTTGTTCTTTAAAACTGAGTATTCAATGAATACAGGGAACATTAGATGTCTTCTGGTATTTCCTTTCATTGTAGACCGGTGAAACTGTGAATGAGAAATAAGGGGGGAAGAAAACAGAGTACAACACATTCCTTTTTCCTTTTTGGTTCTGAGGAACAAAATAAGAAGTTTCCCTTGCTTCTTTTGCACGTCTTGGGAAAGTCACAACAGGGACCTGAATGGAACACTCCATTGAGCTGCTCTGAAGGTAGGAGGACTTTCTCACTCCATATCCATCTCAAAATAGATATTTTTTTCATGCTACTTATAGGAAAAATAAAACAAAAACTTTTCTCCATGGAATTATGTTGACTTTATGCTTTTTCTTTCCTCCTCCCTCTGTCGTCCCCCCCGTCCCTCCCCCCTCCGTCCATCTGAGATCTCAAAAAAGAGTTTATGGCGAGTTAGGAGCTTCACTTGCCCTTTGATATTGCTCCACTTTTTCACTGTTACTGTGTTTATTTACTCAGGAACAAAAAGAAAAAAGCAGTGGACCTACAATAATATTGTTTATTGTTTTTTTTTTATTTTGGAGTTCAGTTTTGCATATGATGACTACTACATAGTGAAAGATGTGTTCTAAGACACAAAAAGTAGTAAGTAAAAACAGCAGCCAAGAAATCTCTGAAATATTTTTAGAGAAATGGAAGGTGGATTTATTTGTCCTCTTTTGAGAACTTAAACAAAACATTCTAATTCTGTTGTTTTCAAAATTTTCTATACTCAGTGTACCACCAAGGGGGCAAATAATCTCATCTCATTATAGATCACAGATGTGATTCCTAGAGATATATGTATCAATAGGGAGTTTATGGTGATTAGCTCAGATGTTAAGACTTTGAGAGGTAGGCAAGGTAAATCCTATTTTGTATGTTAAATGAGCCTTTGAAAGGGTCCTTTGGCAACAATGCTTAGTTGAAAGTCCTTGATGAAAGTACAGCTGCAGCTGGCTGTCTTGTGGTAGGAAATTCATCAGTTCCTGTCTTTTAGGGTTTACTGTATATTACAAATTCCACATTCAGTGCACAAGCAGTATGTCTGACTTGGCCCAGGCTTATCAGAGTTACAGCAGTAAGCATTATGACTGATCTGTGTATGTTTAGAGCATTTGAAGCTTCTAGAAATTTTACTGCATGCTTACATACATGGTATAAAACTGTTTTGCTCAACACCCCTGACATTTGGCAATGTAGCATTCAAGTCTGCATTCATGCTTCAAAGACTGTCAGGACTTCAAACTTCATCAGATGATACTACTGAGTAGAAAATGTCCCCAGACACCAAACATTCAGTAGCATTTTCTGTTAAATGAAAGACACATTTATTTTTCATAATTATAATTGCTTTTGCTTTAGTGTCCTTTTTTCAGTTTGCATCTTCTTTTCTAATGATGGCTAAAGACTAGCAAGTTTCTGTGCTTAGGAGTATATTTCTGCTAGAGGTCGAACATTTGCAAACATAAAGCTATAGTATATAATATTTTATATTCAGCTGCAGTCATTAATGTGCTTTTCTGTCATCTCAGAGAAATCTACTGTAAAATAATTGCTGCTTTTTAGTACGGCACAAACATTTAATTCTCGAAAGACAATGCAATGAAAGCTTTCTTTTTATGGTGTTTTGATTTCTTCAATTAATGGTCCATCTGCAGCAGTGATAAGGTTGCAAAGCACAAATTCAGGCTGTACCATAATTTCTACTTATATTTATCTTTTTTTTTTTCTATTCCTTATTTAGCTTATGGTTTGTTTTTTTTTTTCTATTTTTTTCTTTGTAGATAATATAAATAAAACTGGTATTTGAGGTGAAAAATAAATTTTGATGAAATAAAAACAGATTCTTTTGAATATTCTGATGCACTTTAAAACACATTTAGTGCATAATAAACCAATACACACTAGAATCATAGTGTATTCTGAGTTGGAAGAGACTCACAATTCAAAGCTCTACAAAGAACCACCCAAAATTCAAACCCTATGTCTGAGAGCAGTCTCCAAACATACCTCAAACTCTGGGTTCAGGCCCGTGCCCACTGCCTTGGGCAGCCCGTTCCATGCCCACCACTCTCTGGTGCAGACCCTTTCCCTAATACCCAGCTGCCCTCCCCTTACACAGCTCCATGCATTTCCCTTGGGCCCTGTTGCTGTCACACAGAGTAGAGCTCAGCGCTGCCCCTCTGCTCCATGTGAGGAGCTGGAGCGCCATCAGGGCTCCCCTCAGCTCCTCTGCTCTGGGCTGAGCTCACCAAAGATCCTCAGCTGCTGACATATGCTTTGCCTTCCAGACCCTTTGCCATCTTCACAGCTCTCCTTTGGACACTCTAATAGCTTTATGCTATTCTTTTACAGTGTCTCCCAAATCTACACCCAGTGCTCGAGATGGGGTTCCACAGGTACTAAGGGAGCTGAGTAGGAAAGGTGTCTTCCTACAGTTGATGCATGATGGGTGAAGTGGCAATTGGTGGCTGTCTTGACCATATTAAAACACCCATTTTTTTTTCAAAATGTGACTTTTAGAATTGTTATATAGGTGTCAACATGATAAATAGTACTTCAGATTTAAAAACACAAAACTCTATTCCATATGCATCGTGCTCAAGATTAAAGGAAAGGAAGGGAAATTGTACAAGGATATCTCTCCATATATCTGTAAACATTGATCAAATTTTCAGGAAGAGTTAGACTTGTAGCAAACACTTTTTACTTAATAAATGTTTTCATTGGGAGTGCACAATGCGGACTAAACAGTACCAACATCTTCCACTTCTGCACAGTGCTTATTTCGCTAGTACAGCAAGTTCTCAAATTTTCAACTGCAGAAGTGGGGAAAGGTGCACTTTTCCAATTCACGTCTGCACTTCTCATCTCAGAATAAGCCCTCTTAGGGCTTGAAGATCTTGAAGAATCATTGAAGCTAATCACGCAAAGTAAGAGAAATTAAAAAGGCAAATGAAAAGCTACCTAGTCCATCTTCTGACCTCTTACATTCTCTTTTCCAAAGCTGGAACCTATATCTTAAGATTTGCATTTACTTTTGGCACAGTACTTCCCAAGGCACTACACCTGAACGTGCCCTAGGAGCAAAAGAACAGTTACACGGAGGTGTAACACAGAGGCACAGCAGTGTTCACTGAGACCATTGCCAGAGATACGACTCAGGAAGATTTCTGAAACACCAGGTTTTTTGGTGCATTGTCAGAGGATGTCAGAATTAAGTGTATTTCTGTGAGAACCCTGAGTGAGTTCAAAATACAGGAGGTATTTTTCATAAAAGTTTTAAATTTGGGGTGAGTTCTGAATATTGCTCATGCCTTCAACCTTCATACCTGATGAAATCCTAATGATTTTGAATAGAAAGTGGACTTTTAATTAACACTCTCTAAATGGTGAAAACAAAGATTGTTTATCAATTTCCTCAGTTCTGAAAAGTAGAGAGAATTTGAAAAAATAGCACATAGGCTCAATTTTCACAGTAGCACTCTTACATTTTTTTTTCAGTTTTCTGATGGTTCTGGGGCTGTATTGTACTTTTCTTCTTTGGCTTTGTATTCACAAAAGAAGAGCATGGCTGTGCTGAAACTACAATATTTACCATTTAATGAAAAACGTGACTGAAAAAGCAAAAATAAAATAAAAATGAGAAGTGAGCTTACCTTGAAACTGTAATATGCAGGTAACAACATCTTTTATTTTCTCGCAATGTCATTTGGTAAGTGTACAGTTGAGGTACGTTGGATCTTAGGCAATTGTCAGTCAGTTTGGATAAGGTCCTTCTTAGAAAAATATTGTTTCATAAAAATTATGAACTTGATAGAAAAATGATTATCTGGTCTATTCTATACAAAATGTATGTAATTATTGCAGGACTACCATGTCTGCAATTTGAATTATGTTCTAATACTTTTGTGGTATTACTCCAGCCCTGCAAAAATCTAATTTGTGCTGAAGACTGCAGACTTTTGTATCTGTTAACTGTTGCTGATTAATTAGAGGCTGAAAAGCTTTTCATTATCCTTTAATTTTATTGTCTTTTAATTTCAGCGCTATGGTAGTATTAATAAATTGTAAACAGTGCTTTGCAGACAGCAGCAGGGTACTGGATGTGAAAGAAAAGATTCATTCTTTAGTGGTTTTGTTGTTAGATGTAAGAAGTAAGCAAGATGTAATCTCTGCTGTGATGGGGCATTTGACAAGTGTATCTTCTGCTTCTAGAACCAGCATGGAATAAGAGATCTTGTTCCTTCTACATTAGGACAGAAATCAGAAATGTTTTCCTAGAATGCTTTTTCTTGTAAGTTTGTTAAGAATGTATTTCCTCGTATGTCCATTTTAGCAAAAAGTGATGCATCAAAGTAAAGTTGTGAGCCCAACAGAAGAGAAAGGGGTGGAGGGGGCAGACAAATGGGAAAGCTGATAACTATGCATGACTCTTACTGTGAACACTATCAAGAATAGGTTGAGATGAATTGCTGTTGTACAGAATCATTGCATATATATAAATATTCTAAAATATTACTGCTTGGAAGTCAGGACAGAGCTAGTTCTACCACATGAAATAACCTATCTAACTTTCTAAAGGATCTCACCTTTACAGAACATCTACACATTTCAGCGTATATAGCCACGACATTTATTTCAGTTTACAACAGGGATGTCACTGCAAGTAGCCAAATAATCTCAGTGGGGAAAAACAAAATTAAGAAAATACTTTACCCTCGTTTGAGTCTGTAAAATACGTGCTACAGAATAAAGGCTTATTTCTTATCAAAAACCTGTGATGTTATCTGTTTTCTTTCTTCTTTTAAAAACTGGAAACTAATTTCATTTTTTAAACTAAGTTATATGAACTGTTTAAAAAAAGGAAGAAAGAAAGAAAGAAAGGAAGGAAGAAAGTACGGAAGGAAGGAAGGAAGGAAGGAAGGAAGGAAGGAAGGAAGGAAG
>NW_024962335.1:2768606-2836545 GCF_019238085.1 Lagopus leucura | reverse complement strand
AAGAAAGAAAGAAAGAAAGAAAGAAAGAAAGAAAGAAAGAAAGAAAGAAAGAAATTTTCCCTGTGGCTAACTGTATTTGGTCTGTTTCTGCAGCAACAGGAAACACATTTTGTAGATGATTTTTAAACATTTCAAACATCTCACTTTTTTGGTAATCCAGCTTCAAAAGGTAATATCAGTACATATATACAATTCAATTGAGCCAATTTACAGAAAAGATGGAGCAAAATAATAGGCTGCATCCATGCTTTCCTCTGCTACTCCATGTGTGCAAGCAGTTTTCAGATGCTCTTCTTGATTTTAGCCAAGAAAAAGCCACTGGGTGGTGGCATAGAGCTGGATTTCATCAGGAGATCACAATTCAAATGAGAAAAAAATAATAATAATAAAAAAAAGACTTTAAGATCAAATCTGATAGACTTGTTAACAAAATCTTTAAGATTTGGTGATTATTTCAAATTGGTCTCATCATGAAACTCACTGGACATAATTAAAAATTAGTTCCGGCAATAGATAATCTATGGAAAATCTTTATGAAGTCTTCAAATGTTTACCTTATTTTCCATTTTATACTGTCCAGTTGCTACTTTGGCCAAACCCTGCTCTATTTTTGCTTGTTAGATGAACAACACTGTAAAAGTTACATATATACTTGCATTTCATCTAAATTGAAGAAACCATAGAGTCTTTCAGTATAGAGGGAAATATAGTATTTTAATTCTCTTGAAAGCTAATTGTAAGTTTATCAACATTTTTCTCTTAATGAAGACATCAACATATGACAAAATATCTGTTCCACAAACCATTGTAGGCTGCAGAACATCCTCTTCCTCTATGTTCTCTACTCATCCCTTGCTGAAAAAGGGGCTGGGCCACAACCTCTTAGCTTCTAATCTGAGGTTGCTGCATTGCTAATAGTATAAACAAACACTGCAATATAAACTCAGAGGGATATTTAATGGCAACTTCACAGCTCCCCTGAGTTCAGTTTCTCCTGCAGGTACTGACAGCTGCACATTCTGTTGGCATCTGAGTCACAGGCAGCACAAATGGTTTTAGCCAGGTGAGCCTCTGCACCTGGGGGACCAACCTGAAATGACACAGAGTAAATCCTGTAGCAGCTGAGCTGGAGGAGTTACTTCAGCAAGGCTCCCAGCAGCAGTCTGAAAAGGGTGATGAGGGGACAGGAACATTTTATTGACATTTTTTGTGTACACTTTAAAGGAGATGTGTGAGATACCAGATTTAGATACCAGATTTGCTAATCTCTGCCAGTTCTTCCAGTTCACTGAGTTTTGGACAGTATTTCAGCTCAGGACGCTGTTTCAGCTCAGCCCTCTCTGTCTTTTGCAATGATGATGACATCTGCCATCCACTGTTCTACTGGTGGTTATAGCAACTCATAGCATCTCATAGCATCTTAGTATAAGGTCTTCTCTGGGGGAATAAACCATGTAGGAAGAAAAAATAAAGACCCAGTTAGAAGTTGAAGAAATAGCCTTACAGTCAGCTCTGAGTATTGAGTATCACAAAGTTGGAGTCTGTAATTTTGTGTCTGGATGCCTATTCTGTTCTCCTTCTTCCTTGAAAATGCTTGGAGGAGGTCTCCAGAGCAATACAATTAGTTCATGGAGTCTTAGCAAATATTGAGGCACCTGTGAGATGTCACTTTCACAAAGTTGACCCAAGTGACTGATGTGCTTCTGCAATGTTGTTATGGTTCACTGGGTTGATTTGCTGAGACTTCTTTGTCTAGGTACAAAGACAGTCTGCAGTTAGGATATGTGCACCTTTAAAGTATAAAACAAAAATTCATTTTTTAAGACTGTTAGGAGTTAATAACCTCCTAGTCTTTAGCATTGGTGTGCCTACTACCTCTGCTCTGAAGAGCCTTTGCTGAGAGGCCAGCAACAGTCAAGAAGGGGAAAGGGCTGGCCACCACCACCTTCTGGGACACATCCTCCATACTTCAAGTTTTTGTCTGTTACCACCTCCATCAACTCTGTTGAAAATGGCCACTTGATCCAGTGTCAGTTCCCAAATAAAGAGGACAGCCTGAGCAGCCTCGCTGCTCCACATACCAAGCTAGTATTTTCTCTCATATCTTTGAGATATTAGTGATGCTGTCTCAACATTCCTATCTCCAGATGAGAATTTTATCTTTTCTATCTTTTTCTTCACCTTCTCAAAGCACTTTTGCATCCACCTGAGCCCAGATTATTACACTGGGTGTGAGAGCTGGGTCTTGGATGGCTGGTCCACTAGGGAGAGTAAGGACTGATTTGGTCACGGTTACAGAGAACAGTTTCAGCCTGTGCAGTGACCCAGAGAAAGGCACTCAGGAGCTCATTTCTCTGGAGAAAGAAACTAATCATATTACTTGTTCTACGCTGCTGCTGCTTTCACAGTCTAATGTAGATTTGAGAAAGACAGAATTTTTGTTGTCTGAAGTCACTCAGGATCATGGAAGAAGCATATTCATCTAGGGAAGGGTGTTCTTCCTTCAAGTTCAGGAATAGATTGTACAGAGTGGTATCAAGTTCTTCCAGACTGGGTCCAAGATCCGCATTTGTCCTTGTGGAATTTACAACATTTCTGCTGACCTGTTCCTCTAGCCTGCTTAGGTCCATCTGAGCCACAGCCCTACTTCAATCATGTCCATTGGTATTTCTGGTTTCATTAATATCAAAGATATTAAACACAAAAGATCCCGGGACAGACCCTTGTGATGCTCTGCCTGTCATCAAATCCAGGTATTATTCCACAGCCTTGCAATCATGGGCATCCAATGTGTCTTTACCCACCCAGTAACCCATTTAGGAACATTTTTAAAATAGGAAACATGCAATGTTTTTGTGGCCAGGTACTGACTACAACTGTTTTTTGAAAATGTATACCTTTCCTTGTTTATCTGCTTCTGAAATAGCATTATTATTCTTTTGTCTTAAATAGATGGTATAGACCTTAAATTAGCGTTATTTTCCTGATTGCCAACTATAGTGGTTTTATTAAAATTCTTTAAGATTATCGATTGATTTTCTGCAATTTCTTATTGATATTCATTTCTAATACCCTTCTCGTCTCTTGAACATAAAATTTTTTATTAATCTGTACAACACTGTGATGTATAAATGTAATAAAATTGAAAATGCAGAAGTACTAATTTATATGCATAAGTTCCATTCATTTAGCATTACTTAAAATAATGAGCTTCCTAAAAGAGCTAGCGATATTCTACGTAAAAAAATAATATCTGTTGCACCATCTAGCAAGTACATTTTCAAGATCCACCATCAAAGATCCAACAAGAACCCTAAGGATATCATAGCAAAAGAAAAAAAAAAAAAGAAAACCTTTCACATTTTAAGTCTAAACAATCTTATCTACTGAGATTGTTCTAAAAATCATATATGTAGCTATTTTGGAAATAATTTTATTCAGCTTGCTAATACTAAATTATATCCTTCATTTTGACAGATGATGGATTAGATCACAGAATTATTATTTTTTGTTGCTTAGTTCAAGTGATCCTGGTTCAAGTTTAGTGTGCAAAATACATACTAAGGAAGCAATATGCTCATAATTCTACAGAAGATACAGCATTATCCCGTCATACACTTCCTGTTCAGGGCCCTTTTAATTCTGGCAAAGTAAAATAGTTATTAAAAAATATAATAACAGTAATGGATAAAATAGCTAACTAGTTTGCTTATGATATCTGATACTTTTATCTGTGAGATTTACAGTGAGTGAAGTCAGTCCAGAAATTTACAAGAAGTGCACTCATGCATTTATGCAAATTTTTTCTAACGGTTCTACTCCTGAGACATAAAGTGATTTATACATGAACTGTAGCATCTTACAAATTTGATTTTTTCATGTGTTTTATGCATAAATGGATGTTTTCCAAGCAAACTCATCACCAAGAACTTGTTTACATAATTTGATTGACACATACCTCAGTACAATTACTTACATACTGTGGAAAAATTCCTGGGGAAAAACATAATTGAGAGGATTATCTTGTTTGCTGGAGCTCTAACCGTGTTCTAACAACAACATTGTTAGAATAACAGGGAATATTTTTTATAATGGTGACCATTTTTAAAATGTCAGCTTCTGTTCCAGATGGCCCTTGAAAATATAACCCCGTTTGACGACTGAATTTGAATCCTAAAGACTGCAGTTTCTTGACAGCCAGCTAAAATAACTGGGCTTATTTGTGGTTGGAACCCACAGGCCAGAGACATAGCTAAGAAAGCAATTCTTAGCTTAGCTGGAAGGAGGCATAAGGAGGATGGCCCACACAGTGTGATGTCTGCCATAGCTTTGCTTGGCCGTCCCAGGAGGGGTGATCTTCGTTTGAGTGAGTTGCCATCTCAGCTACTTTCTTCTGACTCCTCCCTGAAAGATATTACACACCTGGTAACAGTGAGGGGTGAACAAAAAGCTGAGAATGATGTTTGCTTGGTGCTGCATTTATTTATCTAATTACTTATGTTCCTAGTGTACTTTCATAAAATGAAATTATTATTATTATGATATTTTAGGATTATTAACTGTAGAATAACATGTTCTACAAAGTAGTCTTTAGCATCTGTTTTGACCTACAAAGTGATTGTGTACATGTGTCTATGTTTCTTCTTTAAGCTGCTAAGAGCATGAACTTTCCGTGGTCTGATTACACCCTAAGTCCATATAGTAATTAACTGATTTTGAGAATGATCAGTTCCAGTGAAGTAATTGGGTTCTTTACACAGAATAATACAATTTTTAAAAGAGATGGTAAGAAACTGCTATAGAGTTGAAGCCATACCACTGAGGTACTCTATCTCCTTTTTGTAGACCTATTTTGAAAACTGTTGCTATTTTTAGTTGCACTACTCAGTACTAATAATGTTCCTGTACTTTTCTCCTACTAGTAGACTGGGCATACTGTTTTACTACCTGAAAACTGGAGATAAAATTGCTTCAGGTGGGCTTGTCATAACCTGGAGTTGTTCTGCTGGAAGTCAGGAAGACTGATGCGCAAGAATGAAGGTACTGCTCTTTTGCTTTGGCCATCACATGAAGAGCTACTTCAAAACTTTTCTTAGCCTGCTTCAGGGGAAAAGTTGCCATCTAACAAAGGTTTAGGAAACAGGAAAAGAAAGCAATACTCTTATGTAATGTTCCTGGTAGTTGGTCAATTTTCTCGAGTGAATACAGTATTCTTTCCTTGTCAACATCTTCATTATGCTTCTTGTTTTGAGGCTTTACTAACCTCCAATCTAAAAGAGAAAGAACACCAACTATTTTCCTTCAAAATACTTTCCTATTAATAGTCCATTCCCACATACCTTTGTCACATTTTTTTTCCCATAGAGCCTTAAAACAGCACATCTTTTCAAGACTGCTTTCTTCATTTCAGCTTAACCCACTTTCTTGTCCTCTGCCTTTTTTCAACATGGAATAAAGAGAAATCTCTACATAATGGAGGACGCTCAGTTGAAAGCAATCTCAATTACAGTTTTAGCTTTGCAATTGAATGGTGTTCAGCCTGATTATTTCAGGAAAAGAAAAAAGGGACTTAAAAAAACAGTGCGGTGAAGTTACCTCCTCAGCAGCAATCATCCTCTTTATGAAGAGTGGCTGAGGGAGCCGGCATTGTTCAGTCTGGAGAAGAGGAAGCTTGGGGCTGACCTTATCACCCTCTACAACTACCTGAAGGGAGGTTGTGGTGAGATGGGGGTTGGCCTCTTCTCCTAAGTAACTAACTAGCAATAGGACAAGAGGGAATGGCCTCAAGTTGTGCCAGGGGAGATTCAGGTTGGATGTCAGGAAATAATCTCCAAGAGAGTGGCCAGGTGCTGGAATGGGCTGCCCAGGAAGGTGGTGCAGTCACCAACCCTGGAGGTGTTCAAGAAACATTCAGATGCTGTATTGAGGGACATGGTTAAGTTGGAAATATTGGTGGTTGGTCTGGATGATCTTTGAGGTCTTTTCCAACCTTGGCGATTCTATGATTTTATGATCACTGCTGGATCCACCAGCATTTCTCTTTGTAGCCACATAAACCTGGAGAGAATTGTGTAGCAGAAGATCCCAATGTAAGATCAGGCAATTTCTTGTAATGGATAAATTTCAAACAGTGTAAATGTAGATAGTAGATATCAAGCTCTATGGAGTTAAGATTGTGTTTATGTTAACAAACAATGCGATAGTATAACTATTATGTTATCTCCGCAGAAACGGAGTAACCAGAAATAATTCTTTTGCATTAGTGAAAATACCAGATTTTTTTTTTAAATTCGTTCTGATGAAAGAAAACTAAATTTCTGTACTACAGTCAGTAACACAATTATCTGGATACTTTAATATTTTAGAATTAATAATATTATTAGATATGATGATTAGTTATAATTGAAGCATCTTTCATTAACTTGATTTTGTATAATTGATTGCTAGGCTAAAATTTTGATCTATTGAAGGTACTTGGATTTTCATCTTATGTTTCCAGCAAGTCAATTTTTCTCCCCTGTTTCTTTTGTTAACCTTTTTTGCCCCCATTCCAGTCTTTCATTTCTTGAAATGACAGAGTTCAAAGATCTGATCACAAGACCTGATAAATCTTGTGGAGCATAGCCCTTAATTTTATGTGTCAGTAATTTTCAAGTTGTACAATAAAGCTTGCTACAGCTCCATATGAGCATATTTTATTTGTTCTTCCTAGTGTATGAGGATAGTAACACCAACAGAGCGCCTCAAGACCTTGCTGTCTCTCTGATAGGGAGCACAGATTTTTTTGACTTAAGAGAAAAAATGCAGTCAATTCATGTTAAACCACTGATTTTTGATTGCTACTCTCTTTTCCAATAGCTTCTTTCTCTGCTTGGAAATACCATATATTTCCAAGAAAAGAGATTGTTCAGTAAAGACATATGAAGATGGTGAGGAATGTAATAATTTTATAAAAGATCTGATTCTGTCAAAACACCTGTTATTATGACCTTTTAAAATCTACGGAAGGAATTTTGTGGAACCAAATCTTGAAACTTGATATCCATGTATTGTGCTACTGTATTTTAAATGGTGTTAATAGGAAGAAATACTTCTTCTTAAAGGATTTTCAGCTTATATTTCCTGATTCAGACATTCACTTTGGTTTATATTATCTCCTGCCTTACCTACTTTGGAGCATTTAGAGAACTAATGAAATACATTATGGAAGACATGCCATGTTTTTCACTGCAATAATACCTGTCCTGAGAGGATATATTTTCACTGATAGAACAAGATCATTAACCAAGAAACCTCGTTTTACTGTGTGTATTTTTACAACAAACTTGATTTGTGCGATTATAGAAAGACAAAAGTTGTGACCTTCCTTGATAATAAAAAGTTTCATTTTTAAAGAGTTGTGTTTCCTAGCTTAGTGAGTGCTCACACATGACTAAGATTGACAGAACTTCCAGTTGCTGAAAGGAGAACTGCTGAGTTCTTCTGGAAATGTGCTTTAGGCAAAATAAATAAAGAAATAAATATGAAAATGAGCATGTCCTTCTGACCCTACAAGTATTTCTTTCCTGGTGAGAGTTCAGATGACATCAGATTTTGTCACAGAAAACCAATAGAAGGAATATTAGCAATATGAGTCAGTGGCTTGGGAGTAGAGAAAGAGCCAATATAAGGCTCAGTACGTGTTCTTCACAAAATATATCCTGTTTCCAAAGGGGGGCTTTGGTTTAATTATTTTTGCTTCAGATTTCATTCACTGAATTATGAATTTCTTACAAGAGTCTTAAAAAAGTGTCTTGCTTCTCCAGAGAAAACTGCAGACTGTCTCAAATAATGAGCTACTGGCTTTGTGGAATTGCCTCCTTTGTTGTCATGGAAACTAAAGTTATGAAAAATGAAATGAAAGAAGCCAATAATGCCTCCCATAGTTTTGCTATAACTCTTGGAGTTGTTAATGTTCCTTATCACAGATAATTATTTTTAAAACCTTTGGATCAAAGGAATGGTCAGTATGGAGTTCTGTTGAAGAGCAACTGAACATTTGTGTACACAACTGGAGCATACTGATGCTAGTTAATCAGAGTCTTACAGAATTATACTACAGATCTCAGTCCTAGGGAAGGTAGTCAAAATTTAGCAGAATTTTATCCAAGTGATGAGGACTTGGGGATTGTTACCCAAACTCCTGGAAGCTTCCGCCAGTGGAAAGTAATCTCCTTCTGAAGATTAACTGGCAATTTAGTCCTAGAATAAGGACTAAAGCATTCTTCATCAGTTGTTTCCTGAAGGCTAATATACAAAACTCTTCCAAAACAAAGCTGTGTACTGTCCCATTCCAGATGAATCACCTGAATCAAGCATATATTTTATTTAAAATAACTATGTCATGGGAACAGCCCTGCAAAAAGTCTCGGGCTTAATTAGTCTTGAAAATTTATAGTTATGGCATCCCTGTCCAAAATATCTGTAATTGACTTCCAAAAAAGAATCTTGTACTTTACATTAGTCCCACAGTTCATTAACATGGTCGTTTTACTTCAGTAATCAACTTCTACCGTAAGAATGTATCTGTATCATAAGGGCCAAATCAGAAGTACTTTGGACCAGAGATATACTGATATCTTTTGAGCATCACCCAAATCCTAACGGTAGTTTATTATTTCCTGCCAGTTTGACAATTAGATATTCCCTTTAGATGGTCATAAAAATTTTTACAGGTAAATATTAAACATCTCAGTTGTATTTCCTCCAACTAGAATCACTCCCCAATGCTCACAGGCTTCTTAAATGCAGTTGCTGGCACCAAAAAGACAGTGAAGATGGACTCTGCCTTTTATAAAAGGCACCTACCAGGCATGTGACATCCACTTCTATGTAGTAGGTAAATTCATAGAGCATTGGGTGTATAGTTAACATCTTGGGTTAATTCTCCTCTTCCCTTGAAGGCAACTAAATTTAAAGAAGGCTATCTTCATTATCTAAAACCTGAAAATACTCTCTAGGTTTTCTGCTGAAGCTGCCGATTCTGCATCAATTAAATTCTCCGACTACTGAATGGACAGAAGGACCATGATGATCAGCAGCTATTGTTCCCACATGAAAGAGAAATCAAAGATTCTTACTCTACTCCCTTGACTCATTGCACTTTTCACTAAAAGTAAACATACCTATCCCACCCTTGAATAAATGGCAGAAACATGTTTGAGGGGAGGGCTCTGATCATAATCTCATGGCAGCTCTCTTTCCTGGCCCGTGCCTCCTCTATGGGGATCAGACCGGAGAGCTCTCTGCTGAATGTGCTGGCAGGTTTGCTCTGTCTCTCTCTGGTGTTTCTGACTTGTCCAAACAACTCTGTCAGCAGTCAAGGTGCTTAAGTCAAAGCTTTGTGTTTTGTTTTCAGACATCAAAGGATCAGTACTGTAGTCCTTAACATGATGTCTGCCTACAGCAATATACCGTAATCTTTTATTGAACCTGATCCTTATTTTTTTTTTCTGCTTTTATTTTATACTGTTAAGTGATGATATTACTGTTACATTTCACTGAGTTTTGTTTGAAAAACCCAACAGCTTCTGAATTACTCAGGTACCAAATTAAAGATGACCACAAAAGTGAACATCTAAAACAATACAGTAAAATGTGTTATTTCAGTTTCTGAATCTTAAAAAACAATTTTCATTAACTAAAAATCCATTCAAAGATACACACCTCGTGCGAGGAATAAGAAAATGCTAATAGTAACACTAGCAGATAAAATCGATGGGCACAGGGGCAAAAATAAAAACACTCTATTTTTTTAGAAAAAGGTTAGGTAATTTAGAAATTAATCAAAACTTTACAAAGCACAGAAGAAAAAGCAATTAATATCAATCTGTTTTGTATTGCTTTCAGAGAGGTCAAGATTTTAATATTTTTGTTTGTCCTTTCCTTCACTTTGGCTTTATTCAGACTTGTTTATCCTGATTCAAAACATGTTTAACTTTCTGTCATTGAAACCTAAAGCCGGGATTACTTGCAGGACATGTTTGAATGCTTTCCTTAAATCATACCTTTGCCAAATATCCCAGTTTAATCACATTGTTTTTCTCAAGGAATGTTCAGTCTCGAAGAACAATCTCCTGGATTTGTGTAGTTAAGAAAGAGTTTTAGCTGCAAGATTTGTTCTATGTTTCCTTCAGTAAGCACCCTATCTTTACAGCTGTGGATAAAAACTAGAAAATATGATTTTAAAAGCCCATAAAGGCACAATTTCAGAAAAGCAAATAAAAATAACCTCAAAGGATTCTTTTTACAGCTCCTCCTTTTGACTTAACCTCCTTGAGGTTATACTTTCAGCGATACAGGATCAAAATCTCAAATCACGCAGAAAACAAACGCATTTTCCAGAATAGATATCATCTTTTTCCAGTGAAAGGAAGTAAAAAAATCCCTGAGTTTTGAATATAATTATTTGAAGCAATATGAAGGAATCAAGACATTTGCTATTCCTTAGGAAGAATGAAGACATCAGAAGTGTTAATTAAAATTACATCCTGCATATAATTTGCACTTTCCATTTAAGATATTTAAGATATCCTTTTACCTTATGCAGTCTTCTTATCCACAAACTGAAACATGTTTGATTTATGACATGTGTAATTCTTTTTAATGTGATAGTAATATCTAAAATGACCAAAAGTTGAACAGCTTGTAAATCTTACATTTTTTATAGATTAAAGGAAAAAAGATGAGTTTCATTTATTTATTTATTTATTTCACAGTAGCACGCTTGTTTCTATATACAATTTTAAAATACAATTCCTACAGGAGCATCCTTCTTCTATCCTTATGTTTTTCTTCTGTCACTGACATAACATTTTCACCTCTTCTGGGGTGAAGTTAAATTCATACTGACACATCTAAACATAAATATTTCTCAGGAGTCTCAGCAAATCTCAGATAAGATGAGGAAGCTATGTTTAACTATTGGAACAGTTTTACAGAAGCTCATTCTCTACTGCAAGTTTCCCTGGGGATCCCTGAAAACAATTACTTCTTAGCCCCCTTTCTAATATATTTTTCAATAACTGCAATTACTAATTAACATCTTGAATTCAAGATTATTTTTTTTTCTAAAATGTGTGCTCAAGCTCAAGTACAACTATGTGATATGATGTAAAATTAAGCCCTATGGATTGTTAGTGTAATTTAGTATTGGAGGGGATTAATCTCATCCAACTTTGAATTTCCTGAATTCAGACACCATGTCTAAGTCAATTGTATAGAATCCCTCAGTATCCTATGAGGAAATCAGGTAGCTCCAGACACTCCAGACACCTTCTACTGTAAGGCAGGTATCTTATGCAGAACAGATAGTGTGTGCTCTAGCAATGCCTCTCCCTCTCACTGTGGTGATATATGGATGACCAGTGAAAAGCAGATGATTCCTAGGTTCAATGTCAAGAAAACTGTGAACAATGTTCTTCCATTCTGTATCCCAGTACTGGCAGCAGCATCACTTTCTAGCTCTTCTCTGGCAGTTCTACCTGCTGTCTTCCCTGTGGGCCAGCAGCTCCCAGCTCCACCCCCTCTACGGGGCCATGCTTGTCTCTGCCAGCTGCCAAGTGAGAAACTCACTGCATCAGAGGAGCAACTTGCTGCATATGACAGTGGAATAACAGACTGTTCTGCTTCGGAGCAGATATCAGTGGTCCCTAAGGAGACTGGGGAAATTACAGAGGGACCAAGAGAACAAGAAGGAAAAAGCCTCAAGGGAAATGGAGAAACACAAAAAGAACAGCTGCAACAGAAGAAACACACATAAAACCTAATACTGTGTAGGTGTAAAATTAAAACAAGATGATTTATAAAGAACTGTGGAGGGAAGAGGCTGTTGGGACAAAGAGAGGATATATAATTCAGAATTAAATTTTTTGGGAGACTTGAATTGGTCTTTGCACAGTCTGGATAGTGAACAGTTAAACTGGTTCTCTTGAATAACCTATGCAGTGACATTTGTTTCCATAAATTATTCACTGAATACTGACAAATAACAAACTCATTTGTTTTAACTGGCTTTCAAGGGAAAAAAAGGTGAAATTTTCAATACATTATTCAAACAGCTGGAGTTCAGATATGTTTTTATGTATGTCACCACAAACACACTTGAGGTGTTATTAGATGGCAAGTGTGATAAAATGGGCATTTGCTTTGCATCAAATGCTATTGATTGCCAAGCTCAGAGGGCCGTTGTCTGCTGAAAATGTGGAGTATTTGAGCTTTTGCCAGTTCCTTGTTGCTGAGCAACAGCATTTGTCCCTTCCAGTTTCTAGTGTGTATGTAGCTTGTACATATGGATTAAGTTGAATGTAGAATGAAGACTACCTTAACTACTTAATGACTGGATATTGTATTCCCTTTAATTAAAAAGTAAGAGCTGCCAAGCAGTACATTCTCGTGCAGTTTGGCTGTGTATAGGATGTGGCTGTCTGGGGACAGACAGAAGCAGGACTGCCCTGTTGGAAATGGAGAACAGGGAGATGAGGAGTCCTTGTGCTGATCAGGGAGGGACTCAAAGCCAGGGCTCAGCCCCACAACAGCCTAGTAAAGTGTAGGACAGACAAGACCAACCAAAGGCATGAGTCATACAATGATGGCAGTGGAGCAGGTCCGAAGTTCAGTTGTGATGTCAGGTCACATGCTCCAGTGGACCAAGTCTGGGCAGGGCTGTGGACCTCTGTATGGTTCCAGCTCAGTGGGACACATGGCTGGGCAAAGCAGGACTTATGGGCAGCCGAAACCTGGCCATGCAGCAGTCTGACTGGGGCAGAGACTGACAGCCATGGGATCCTGGGCCTGAGGAAGGCAGGAGAGCCATGAAACGAGGCTAAAGATATTCTAGGCTGTTGGTGCCCCAGGACTCCTGCAACAGGTAAACAACTTCAGTGAGAATCACACTCACAGATTATTTAGTAATACAGAATTTCTGGACAAAATACAAAGATCTTTTACTACTTTCATGCAGTAATTTTTTTATTATTATTGTTATTTTTAATCTCTAATGACTTGTGCAAATTAAAAAAAAAATAATATTCATCGATGATGAGAATGTTTTTCACCACTGCAGGAGAATGAGAGCATTTTTGTAAGATCCACATTTGGGTGAAATTGGGATTCACATAGCAGTGCTAAAATTATTTTGACCTTTTCATCAGTCGCTTTAAAATGTCAGAAGTTTTCAACTGACTCCACAAAGCACCTTTAGTTCCATTAAGCACCTGTTTTGTATCTGCTATTTTATATTTTGAATTCCAATAGCTGTGTGTTAATTAACATAACAAAAAGTGATTTCCCTCATATATCCAAATGGAAAGCCAGAGGTAAAATCAAGGTCATTTGTGTTTAAGGATAGTGGAACCCAGTGAACCCAGCTTCCAACTAATTTAGTTCCAATTAAATCCAGTGTTTAATTAGATCATATTCATGGCTCACTGATGAAATTCTGTAGAAAACAGAACTGAGAAACAGTCATGTTGGATTGAGTTATTCATATCTTACAGGTTTTTTTTGTTTAAATGGTCAAATTCTCTAATTCTAGTTATTCCAAGCATAATCTTACTGGTGTCAGCCTGCCATCTGAAAAATTGGTAGTGGTTAAGCAAAAAAAAAATGCTGTTTAGTTTTTAATTTCTTGAAAGCTGCAAGTCTTCCATACCTCCATGTTGCATAAATAAATAAATAAATAAAAAGAATTTTCCTCTTATACCTCATGCATGAAGTTGATTTCTACATGAAAGGTCACAGAAATTTAGGAATAAGTTAATTATGTACATGTGACTTCCTCAGCCTCCTTCTGAATACAAATGTATCATCTTTAAATGCATCATAGCACCCAAGTCTTTGAAATGGTTCAGACTTTTATCATTAATTGCAAAATATCCTTTCTTCTTTTCCAATATTAAAAATGATGAAGCAAAATACATAAAAAATAATCTCAAATATTTGTTTAATCCTCAGAGCAGCAACAGTCAGCAATAGCATAGCTGTGATGATAAGCTAATAGACCCTTTCAACTATGCTGTGTAAGATCTGTAGTAGTGATGCTGCATAAAACTTCTGTGAAGTGAAGTTCTGCCTTAATTGCAGATTTATTTGAGCGTGGATTTGCCTATTGAGTTAGGTCAAGATTTCACATAGCCGTTAGGATTTACCTATAAAGTTAATGAAGTGCACATCTTCCCTCAAGTCTCTTATAGTCATTAATTTGTATCGTGCTGCAAAAATTCCTCTGTTTATGACAAAGAATCTCCTCTAAAACCCCACAAGATTTGCAGTAAGATGCTATTCATTTATTCATTGTGGCAGTAAATTCTGTGGAGAACTTGAATGGCACTTGTCTGAGCCAATTCATACTTGCAGATTAAGCTCTTTTTATTTGTTTGTTTCCCAGAATTTGTGCTAAAACAAAGAGATTATTCAAAATTCAGAGCTCTATACTGAGAAATGTATTCAGTTATCAGTCTTATGAAACTAATATTCATGTGGCTTTTCAAAGTCAAGTGCTTTGTGACAGTATAAATGGAAGTAGTGATTGCATGGTAAAAAAGTTGGTACAAATAAGCATTGATATTTTTAAATCTTTTTTGATAAGCTTGTAATCTTTGCAAGCAATCAATGTTATTGAAAGAATGGACTGGAAAGAAGTCCCTGCATTGTCATTATTGGTTCTGGAGATGATGCTGCAAAATTTTATTTACAAACTACAAACTTAAAGGAGTAAAATATATCTTAAAAAATCCAGAAGTCATTGGCTCCAGAACATTCACAGGAAGTCTACTCTGGAACTGTGCTTCTCTAAGAGGCCTTCTAAATTCTAACCAATTTTTTTTTCATGGCCAGTTTGTTTCTACTTGCTTTTTTTGCCAACATTGTCCTTTAGATTAAATAGCTCTCATTCCTCTCTCTTGTTTATCCCCAAAGTGTTTATAGAGAGACTGTATTCCCTCTCAGCTTTTGTTTTGCTAGGCTAAACAAGGCAAGATCTGTTGACAGATGGTTGGCCAGAACCCAGCCAGGCGAAGCTGACACACCAGCTTCAGAGAGCCAGGAGCCATCAGTCTGCGGAGGCTACCTCCAGACTCTGAGGCATCCCTTCAGAGAGCTGAGAGCAAATAACCGTTCTCTTGGACTGTAGCTTTCCCACTTCTACCTGTTCCCAAGCTACCAATAGTCCATGAACTAATTTATTTATTTATTCATAATAGTTAGCTGCTGAAATGCTTTTATGGACACAGGAAGTGTTATTTTACTGGACTAATTTTTGTCAGACGAATTTGTACGCCAACATAAGTGAAAGGTAAAGAGTCTGAAGAGAGAGCAGTAAAAAGCTGTCATGGATCCTGAATTCTTTTTTCACATTTGGAGGTATGGTGAAGTCCTTGAATAACAGTGTTATTTCTTCCTTGATCCAAAGTGAGATTTCATATGTATGGCAGTCACACCAGTATCTGCTGGGTACAAATTTTCTTGTTATATCTCCCTGATCTGAAAAAAGGGCTCATAGAATGCTAATAGAAAACCAGAAAAGTAGGGAAATCACTGAGAAATCCTGTATTTTTTGTTCTTATTTCTTTCAAATTGACCTGGTAACAAAAATTAATTTCTCCTTTTGAACTACAAATATCATGGCCAAAATTCAAATGGAGGTACCTCTGTTCTTCCAATGAAGAAGCGGAATTGCTTGTTTCATAATTAAAATTACTCTTTCCCCATCTTAAAAATATTTTGCAGTCATAAAGTGGCTTCTTACCAACAATGTTGGCTGTTCTTCAACATGGGGTGAGGTAATCCCTACATATATTGCTCAGTCTTAGGAACTGGCTAATGTCCAGACTGTAAAAATGAATAGGTTGTGTTGATGTAATAGGCTTTGAAATCTTGTTGCTGTAAATATTCCATGGGAAAAATATAATTGTCATGCCTATGGATAGTTTTATGACTAAAAGATGTGGTAAAGATTTACCCCACACACATGTTCTTCTCCTAAAAAAATGAAACCTAGAAGGATTATTTACCAGAACCAGCAATACACACGTAGCTGTCTATTTTCCTCCCTGCCTCCTTCCTGTCATCTATTCCTCCCTCCCTTGCTCCTTGTCTCCTTCCCTCCTCTCTCATCCCCCACACTCCCACAGTCTTATCCTCCCTTCTTTTCTTCCAATCCTCCTTCTCATACCCAGGTTTCTCTATTTTATTACACACCATAGGATGATTTCTGTGAAGATTCTGAAACGTTTGTGTGTCTGAATGAATCAGGGGCATAATTTTGACTGCCAAAATCAGTCCGGTGCAGCATTTTCTTGATTTATTATGACATAGATCATCTGATTACTTTGTGACAATATTTTCTATATTCAATCTGTTGAACTTGTTCTTTCTGAATGTAATTTTTCCTTGTGATTCTTCCAGGTTGTTTTTTTTTTTTAAACTGTATTTAAATAAATTTGAGCTATATGGGAATTGAGAAAATATATTCATTTTGACACTACTGACACTTTGCTTGTATGTTATGTCATTTTTCTGTCTTTCATCCTTCACACGAGGGAGCATGATTAAATCCTTCGGCATAAACTAAAGCTTTGTTGGCTGTGGATGGACCTTTTTCTCAAGAATATTGTAACACAAATAATAGATTTATTCATTACAATGCTATTAACAGAGAATGCTGCACCACAGAAAAATGTTTTTTTGTCTTACACAGGGACCTGTTAACTTTTTTTTTTCCACCAGTATGAAGTCCCAGTTCAATAAGAATAGTTGCAAGAGCCCGAATATGTAATGTATTCAACATACTAATAAATTGTCTTAATACTATAAATGTCAACACTGCAATTTTCTTCAATAAAATTCATATTCACAGGTATCCAAACAGCAGTCTTTGGCTGGGGATCCAATACATGTGTGTTTGGTGGAGACTTCAATATTTGAAAATGTAATTTGTAAATAAACATGAGTTTTATTGGAACAGTGACTGAACAAGAAAGACTTGGAAAGTATCTGGATCACTTGGAGGGCTGAAATTTTTTAAAGTACAACTTGTCATTTTCACATACATAGACAATCTGAAAGACAACTCTGTTTGAAAGGTGTCAACTCTTTAGCGAGCACAAGAGTGTTGAGGTAGGGACTGGCCAAAAGATTCATGCAGAAAAGGCAACTGCTATGGGTGCAGAGGGCAGAGAGAAAAAATGAGACAGGGGTGATAGGGGTAGAGGAAGATAAAGTATCCCAATCAAACAGATTTCCCTCAGCATCTTCTGAGATGAATAGCTGAAGTCCCACAAAAAAAAACAGGGCTGATGTACAAAAAAAATCAATCAGATGTGAGAGCAGTGCTGACCTGCTCACATATTGATTGGCAAGGACAGCAAGAAACTCAGAACGATTCCTTACATGCAGGTATTCACAGAGCCATCATGCACTTCCTACTCCTTTCTTGATGTTTCTCTTTGCCTGACTGGGTTTCTATATGTCATAATGTTATTGCCATATGGTGCAATGAAATATAATAGCTCCTGCATAAAGTTGTATGCAAAGCATTCCTTAATCAGCTGAAGATCATACTGCAATCTCCTTGATATGAGTCGCTCAGTAGTTTCTGGATGACCATCTTATCAAAATTGTATTCTATTTACCATAGCTGCAAACAGACATTACATCCTGACACCATCTCCTTGCAAATATGTAGGTCTCAAAAGCATAATACTGCTTTGCTTTTACGTTGTTGTTGGCTATTATTTTGGTAGTAATTCTCACAGTTATCAGGACTTACTCTTTTTTATCTTGATCCTGCACAATTATAAAGTCATTGAGTTAATACTGTGCTACACTATTGCAGTGCTTAATATTCTCCAGTGCTGAAATTTTAGATTTTTAGTCATGATTTCTTTCTACTTTTTTAGACCAGAAACATTTTATTAAAAAAAGAAAAAAGAAGAAAAAAGAAAAATGAAAAAAGAATGAAATTATTGAGAAAAAAGCAATAACTCAAATGCAAGCATTTCCATATTTCAGTTTTTGTTTTTTCTTGCTTTAGCACAACTCTGTATATTTCTATTACACCATTTATTGTACACATGTATATTAGAATGATAACTCCTTCAGGTGGGACAGTAATAAATGCTATCACCGGGGAAAATAATGTCTGGGAAGGAATGTACCATACAAACATAGTAATTCTTGAAGAAATAATAACCACTGGAGGGAGAATTCTTTCCAAGGACTTCCTGAAGGTGATGCAGCTCTATTTAATCTTCAAAGTGAGTTAATTGTTTTTGTATGCAAGAAGACAAGGTCCTATTCTTGCGCTCTAAGCTGCCTCTTGAGTCTGGCCAGGGACAAAACTGAGTTGATGACATACAGACAACACTTTCAAATCAATTCCATTCTGATAGTTCAGAGTTGATATTTAAACACAAAAATCTGCTTCCCATGTTGTAAGTGCATGGGAAAGAGAATATAGATGGAGTAAAGATGCACATGAACAGAATGTACTTGTGTTGTACATAGTCCTAAATTATTAAGCTTTATCCAACCTGAAATGGATTACTGCTGTTAGTGGAGGCGTCAAAGGTAAAATTACATGGTCTGAGGCTGCCATTTTTTTTAACTTGCATTTCAGTTTGACTGTAATAATAATGTATTGTAGGAAAATGTCAATCATTTCTTGTTAAAGTTGTTCTGGAGAGGAAAGAGAATGCATTGTTCCTTCATAAATGAATGTAATTTAATTCCTCTAGTCTTTCTTGTTCTATTATAAATATAAATAGTTTTTTTATAATTGATTTTTCTGTCCTGTGCTACCAGATTTTGCCTATATCTCCCATTGAAAACTGGTTTGAAATATCTCCATCAGTGTTTGGTCCATATTCTTATTTGAGATGCCCCATTTCTTCTCAGATTAGGATTGTATGTTTACTTTGATTGATTTGCAATCTCTTTATTGCTGGATTTTTTCAGATGTGGCTGGTGGAATGTACAAGATGTTTGTGTTGTTAAAAGTATTACTTGCTGTGTTTGTAAGGCTTTCTCAAAGAAAATTTTGTAGGCTTTTCTGCAAGATACAATGCTTTAGATTCACTTTCTTTCATTTGAAAGTTTCTCCTTTACCTAATTCTTAGAAACTCAGGACATCAAACTCAATGGGACTTTACATTTCCAATATACTTTAACATTCAACCTGCCTAGAAATTCAGCACTAATTGCTGCAAGGAAGATCTTTTAAGCTAGTTTTTTAACTGTTTCATGGCTTCTACACTTCATTTAAAAGGTAATGTGATTTTCTTCCATGGTTTACTTCTGACAGAAGAGGTTCACCATGTTTCTTTTGTTTAAAAAACTCAACAACACACAGTTATATCAAGGAAAGATCACAGATTAATTTGGTATAATTTAATTCTGCTCATTCTCGTCTGCATGTTGTTCTTTTTTTTTTTTCTTCTTTTTTTTCCCTCCAGGTATTAACTTTTCTTGCTTTCATAATTCCTTTTAATGTATTTCATAAAATTGAAGTCAGACTGCAGTATAATAAGTCAATGACTGTTATATCTACTTCCCCCTCTTTTCTGCTTTCCAGTCAAATTCAATTGACCACTGACTTTTTTTTCCCAGTATTCTGTTGTGTAAGTAATCACAGAACGCTTTCAGGTTTGATGTGCTTTGGTTGAGTCCGTCCTCTCAATCAAGAACACTTTATTAGCAGCTGTCATACTGTCATATAGACTTGATAAGCTGAAATGTTGCAGGGGAGCAGAACTGTCATGCTAATTCACAGACTAAACTTTGGTTTTTAACTATCTAACTCTGTACTGTTAATTGTTCCTTAAGAATATATTGAAAGATGAATGCACTATGGTCAGATAAGACAGAGATCAGTGCTGTCTTTAAGATACAAGCTTATGAAACGTGTTACTATTTTTTATATAGTGCTTAGGCTGTTAGTAGTTATTTTTCATTACCCTACATTTCACAAAGTATTAAGGTGTTAAATGACAATCCAAATATGTTTTTATATGAGAATATTGTAGCTCATGTCTTCTGCCTTCCTTTAATATCTGTCAAGAAAGGCTAGAAAACAACATTCATTACTGTATTAATTCAGATAGTAAATGTTGCTGTAAAAAAAAGTAGCATTCCATTTTCACATGCTAGATCATTTAACCACTTTGGTAGCCCTGTAAATGACAGAAAGTTCCGTGAAATGTCTATTGGAAATGCCTAATCCAACCTAATGGTTATTTTCCTTTCTACAGTGAACTCGCAGTGTGAGGAGAAAAGTGTCTATTTGAAGAGGAAACAATGACAAACAAATCTGTCTTCTAATAGCAAGCATTCCGAAATCAGGATTCTCTGTGCTCCCATTAATGTCTATATACCACAAAAAGCTCCTCTGAGGACACTGGAATTGCACAAGTGGTGCATGGGAGAAAGGAATGGAGTTCTGAGAGGTAATCCTATACTAAATATTGAATGATTGTAGGAGCAAGGTGAAAATGAAAGGGTGGCCTTTACAGTTGTTCAGAGGGCTGTGCAATAAACAAAACACAAGACAAATAATCAGATTGGGTTACTTCCATTGACTTTTATTATTTCTTTTGAAATTTCATTTTCCATATTTTGCAAGGTATTGACAATTTCTAGGAACTAAATACTTGTTTTCCCACTTTTTAATACCTTGAGTTTCTAATGTTGCATTTAACAGGTTTAGAACTCACAAGAGTTCTGCTCTAAGGTCATTTCTATTAAATACTGTACTTGCAAATAATAGAGAATTTGCATTCAGTACTGTCTCTGTTTCTATTATGTTAGGGCATTGTACAAAATGCCTGTCAGATGCCTGTTTGTAACATGACATTTTCAAATGTCTACTCTGAATATTACAGCGATTGTGAAGACGTTGGATGCTTTTCCCTGAAGAGGACAAATTCATCCCCAGGAAGAAAGGAAAAATATGCCGACAGTCTGCAACGTATTCTTTAGCAGATGTTATGATGCGATAGACATTGGTCCACAGGGAGAGCCACAGAAATTTGTTTGTGCATTAAACAGAGCTTTATGAGAAACAAGAAATGTTCCTGCTGAGCAATAGATATAATCCAAAGCGTATAGTCTTTGTGGGAAACTGGTTCTTACAAATAAATATTTAATTAACAAGAAATAAAAGGGAGTAATAATGTCTTAACTTAAGAATACATTGCTCCAGAATTCAAAATTCAGTGTTTTTAAGCCTTGGATATTTTGCTGCTAAGTGTAAGATGTCTGGAAGGATCTGTCTGTTCAGATGATTACATCTGGCATCAGGCTTAAAGTCTTTTATGCTTTGAGAATTAGCCATTTGTCAGTATGCATAGGATTGCTCCTAAGAGTTATACTGATGACTTCAAAGATAGAAGCTGATGAGCCACTTGAAGTACATAGTTCAGATAATATTTTTTAAAGTATCCTGACTGGGGAACTTTAGGAGAGATAGTAAAATATTTTGGAGAAAGAGGTAAAAAAAGAGCAAGAAATATTTTCAAATAGGCCATTTTTATACATATATATGAGATGAAATGTATCCCAGAATTCCCAATTAATTTTGAAAGCAATGCTTTCAGTGAAACATCACAAAGCAAGTACATTAAACTTGTTCTAATTTTTGTAGGGCTATGATTTTTTTGTCACTGATTCTTTGATACCCTTTATCTGCTGAAGCTGTTGTAATCAGTTCCTTTGAATCAAGAAATAACTGGAAGTTCATAACAAAAGCACCAGGAATTCCCAGGTAACTTTTGCTTAGAGCTCCCCTATAGACAGTTCAAAAATTTTCAGAGGATAATGCAGAGTTTCTTCTGGAAGGAGCTGGAGGAAAAGAGAGGCCTCATTGCTCTTTGAGCCTTGTTTTAATTTTCTGGTACTCAGAAGACACAAACTTAAATGTGCATTATGGATATGCAAGCAGAAGAAATTGTAAGGGTACATTTGTATAAGTCTCAATACTCCAAATTGTGTATGCTTGACCAAAATTGAAGATGAATATTTTGTTACAATTCCTTAAATCTAGAGCGAAAACGAAATGAAACACCTCAATAATTAATTATATTCAATTTGATAGATTGGTTTCATGTAGCATTTACTTCTCTTTTTCCCCCTTATTACTGCTGTAAAATGTCTATTTCTATGAATAAAATTTACAGCTAATGGCTGTAGCCCCTTTTTTTGTACTGCTGTGTTCAAGGCTCAAGAATTCAAGACTTCTGACTTGAATTTTGACATCTGATTTAACCCCAGGAACCTGATTTCCTTAGCTGCTTATCGCTCGTCCACGTGGAATCATTTTGCTCTGTTTCACTTCTCTGAAAACAGCTCAGAGCACTTTCTTCCTACTAATGTCGCACGCTAACTACATCACTGAGGCCCTTACACCAGAACATGGTCCTACAAATTTGTATCTCTTGTACTCAGTAATCTGCTTTACAGAATGACACTTCACAACAGAAAAACTATAGCTTCTGCTTATTTTCATTCTACTTGGATGAGTTCAATATCCTGATTTAGTGATTTTAGAGTTCTGTTTACTTTGCATTAGAGGAGCAGTTCCATTTCTCAGACACTTAATGCTATTAATTAGCAATAATGCATATAGCCATGAACATTAGAGCCAGATAAATGCCTTTTACCATTTTAATTATCTTAAAAGACACACAGAAGAAAGACAGACTTATGTATTTTAACAGCAGAAAGAGAAAACATTTATATGTTGGACAAACATAGCCTTTGTATTTTGCTAATACCAGATGACATAGTTAAAATACACTGTCAAAAACAAATGCATTCAGTGAGAATTTTTAGACTAAAAATGCAACAAAATACTTTTCCTTTTGTGTTTTAGTATGTTAGCCACAAAGATTTCTTTCTTAATATGCAGCAAGCTCTCTTATTATTATGTAGCTTGATTTACAATGATCACATTAGAATAAAAGAAGGTCTAGATTACTCGTTTTCTTTCTTTCAAGAATACCTCCCACAACTATACAGAACATAGACTGTGCAGTCATTATTAAACTGCAGTTTCCCAGGCTCTCGCTATGCACTGTCACTACAGGTTTGCTCAATTCCGTAATGTATTACTTGTCATAGTAAAACTCTACCCTAATTTAAGCATGCATTTTGCTTAAAAGAACTCCATGATTTTAAATGGGATATGAGCGATACATATTATAGGTGTTCTTTTAATGATTTCTAGTTAATCTCAACTATCCTTTTAATTTTTTCCAGAACTTATCCTGTTTTCCACTACTGGGGAACACAATCAAGAGAAAAAGCAAATGAAAGAGAAGAAAAGGAGTGAAAGGTGGGAAATACTTGGGATTCATGCAATTCTAAACATACATCAACCTATATCAGAACAGAGAAGGTGGAATTAGTAGTAAGCTGGTTGCTCTCTGCCTTTTGAAGCACAGTCACGTTATTCATGTTTGAGACACAAGTTGGTAGTTTGAGAAGGCACTGGGTCCATGTCTTCAGAATGCTGTGGTTTGCTGGGAAACAGGTTTACAAAGTTATTGTTCATTGTGGAGATGCCATTCAATATGTGCTTTTCCCAGGACTTAAGTAAATTTGAATCATGCTCAGTTGTATTTTGATTCTCTGACACTACAAATCTGTTGGTAATCATGCTTGCATCTTCAAACCCACAAAGCTGGTAACGTAGCATACTTAAATGGAACCTCAGCAAAGAATGAGAATGCTTCTTAGAGGGCATTAGTGTGGTTGTATTGCTTATTGCTCATCGCACTGAATGAGTAGTAACCAACAGAAAAATGAATGAAAAATGATTTAAAATTATTGTTCTGGCTGCGTTACATCCATTAGGTATAAATAGTAAATAGCATGGACTTTCACTGTTCTTTGACCCTTAGTGGAGGAAGTTGCAGGTCAAATCCGGTATGTGCACATTCTTTGTAATGGAACTAATTACTATTTCTGTAAGTAATGGAGCAGAAAGGGAGAGAGGAATGCTTAGCAGGACAAGGGAGGGTGTGATGCATGACTAGCAAAGCCCAAGCTGGTAGGAAGGGCCACTCAGCAGTGCTTGGGTGAGGTTTTGTCAGCAGGGGAGTGTAGAGGTAGCCTCTGTGAAGAGATCTGGGAAACTGCCCCGTGTCAGATCAGAGTCAGTTCCAGCTGCTCCGAGACTTCCTGCTGCTGCCGCAGCTGAGCAGTGAGTGACTCCAGTTGTGTCTTTGGGAGAGCATATTTCAGAAAGGAAAAACCTGCTCCCAGCAGCAGTTGGGAGAGAGAAATGAAAAATGAGAGAGCCCTGCAGCCACCAAGATAAGTGCAGGAAGGCAGGAGGTGCCCCAGGCATGGAGCAGAAGCTCCCTGCAGCCCAAGAGAGGCCCATGGTGGAGCAGGCTGTCCCCCTGCAGCATGAGGAACTGATCTCCACGTGCAGCCATGGAGGAGCCCATGGTGGATGAGGCCTGGAGGAGCCACAGCCCATAGAGAACCCCCGCAGGAGCACCCCAGGCTGGAGATACAACCCATGGGGTGGGCTGGGGGAGCTGCCACCTGTGGGGACCCATGTGAGGCACTGCCTCAAGGGTGGGCCCTGTGGAACAGAACCATATTGCAGTGGTGCTTGGAGAGCTGCAGCCTATAGGAAACCCAGGCAGGGTCAGTTCAGAAAGGATGGCATTCCATGGGAGGGACCCCACGTGGAGAAGAGGCAGAGTGACCATGAAGCAGCAATTGATATGAAACATTACGGGCTGGCCACAGCCTGCATTACCCATTCCCCTGTTCAGGGGGATGAGATAGAAGAGGGAAGATGGGGGGAAGATGATTTTTGTTTGATTATCAATAGGCAATACGTTATGTATACCTCTTTACAATTAGTTCTGACTGTGGTAGTAATTGGTCACTGATCTCCCTGTGCTTATTTCAACTCTTAAGCCCTTTTTCATTCTATTTTCTCCCTCTTTTACTGCTGAGATGGGGGAGTGAGAACATGTGGTGGAGGCTGGCTGCCCATCAGGGTGATGAGCACACAGAGCACAGACCACACCTCTAAAGTATCTGGTCTGGCATGGTGTGGCTTAGAGTCCCTTCTTGGCAGTGGCTGACAAAGAGACATTGTGTGGCCAAGAAAAAGGGAAGGAATCATCACAGAATCATCATAGAATCCTTAGAGTTGGCAGAGACCTTTAAAGGTCATCTAGTCCACCTCCCCTGCAATGAACGGGGACATGCACAGCTAGATCATGTTGCCCAAGGCTTGATCCAGACTCACCTGCTGCAAAGTCCAGTGCTGGAAGAGCTGACTGAGCAAGGGACAGCCAACAAACCAGCAGCTATGCAAGAACAATTCTCCCCACTTTATTCCTAGCAACTCAGCAACACTTAACAGTTTTAATTACAGAAACCAGCTGGCCTAGAAGTTGCTTTCCCATAGGAAAAGGAGAATAAATTGTTATAGTTACCTTTCAGGAATTATCATTCTGCTTATCTAACATAAATGTTCCCGCCCACAATAAAAAGATGAACATACTTCTGTTATTTTTCAAAGTAAAAATCTTTATTGTTGGTAGGCAGTCACAATGAAAGGGAATTTTTTTAAAGTAGGGTTTCAATGTAATGTTTTAATGTTCACAGTGAAGCTTTGCCTGGAAACTATGGATCAGGCTTTAAGATTCCCTGGTGCTCTACATTCACATTCATACTACTGTCTGGTGTAGACTGTTACTTATGAGACAGTCTAAATATAAATTATGTTTGCTTTCCATAAAACTCTGTGGATTCTGTTCTGCTTCCATTGAGGTCAGTGGCAGTTTTGCCATCAATTTTTGCAAAACCTGAATCAGGTCTGAGTAAGAGAGAAGGGGGAATACTCGGGGGAGCAGTAAGCAAACACCTGCAGTTTCTTTCAACATTTCTCAGATGCAGTATTTTACCTGCTTAATTTGGCTTGTACGCTGTCAAGTGCTTTAGCCCAGAGTACTTAATGAGTTTTTACAGGAGCTAGACCTCTACCACCTAAGGGAGTCCTAGGGACGTCACTGAGGCAGGGAGAGTAGATGCTGATTAAAAAACAGGGACTTACCTACTTCAGAATCACTGCTGGTTGGCTGACAGATCTGAAAGGGCAACACAGCAATACACTATGAAAAGTGCTTGATACTACTCTACTGAAGTGAGGATGCCACATATTGTCAAGATACTAAGATGTTCAGAGTAAGAAGAGCAAACATTCAGTAGAATTTCATGTGTAACAAAGTCCCCCAAGGCGGACGTTGATACGGAAGTAGAGGTTGAACCTTCCCACCAATATTCCATTCTTTTTTGTTGCCGTGTGACAGATGGCAGCAGAGGGGCATTGTGACAGAATGATGGCTGACATGGAAGTGTCTATGAAGCAAAGTTGTGTCACTGAATTCCCCCATGTGGAAAAAATGGCACCCACTGACATTCACTGACACTCAGCATTTATGGAGACTAACCAGTGGATGTGAGCACAGTGAGGCAGTGAGTGGTGTATTTCATCAGTGGTGACTGAGGGCAGTCGTCTTCACTGGTGCAGACTCTTATAAGTGCAGCATGCAGGCTCTTGTTCATTGCTGATGAAAAAGCATAGCTAATGGTGGTGGTTGACTATCAGTACAAGCTATAGGATTAAAGGATTGAGCATAGTCCTGCTGAAGAGGACTTGAGGATACTGGTGGATGCCAAGTTGGATGTGAGCCAGCAATGTGCCCTCTCAGCCATATCCTGGGTTGCTTCAAAAGAAGCGTGGCCAGCAGAGCAAGGGAGGTGATCCTGCCCTTCTACTCTGCTGGTGAGACCTCACCTGGGATACTGCGTCTGAATATGGAGTCCTCAGTGCAGAAGAGACATAGATCTGTTTAAGCACATCCAGAGCAGGGCCACAAAAATGATCCAAGGGATGGAACACTTCCTCTATGAGGACAGGCTAAGAGAGCTGTTCAACCTGGAGAAGGCTGTGGGAAGATCTGACTGTGGCCTAGCAGTATAGAAAGAGGGGGCTATAAGAAAGAGGGGGACAGAGCCTTTAGGAGGATCTATTGTGTTAGGAGAAGGGGAAATGGTCAAGCTAAAAAGGGGGAGATTTAGAATGGATATAAGGAAGAAGTTTTTTATGATAAGGGTCATTAAGCACTGGAAAAGGATGCCCAGATACGTGTTTGGATAGCCCATGCTTGAAGACATTCAAGGTCAGACTGGATCAGGATCTGAGCGAGCTGATATACCTGTAGGTATCACTGTTCATTGCAGGGGGAGTTGTACTGGATGACTTTTAAAAGTCCCTTCTTACTCAAATGATTATATGAATTTATGATTTTAAATGCTCAAAAATACTACTGAAATTCTGTATTTTTAATTTAAAAAGCCCTATATACTATTTTCTAGCTATGATTTTCTTCCTGCCTCCCCTGCCTCCCCTGCCTTCCCTGCCTCCCTTCCTTCCTGATATTCTCAGGCCCGATTCTCAACTTACAGACATGAGCCACTACCATCTGTGTGGCTGGTTACACTGGTTACACATCGTAGTACATTAGGCAAAAGTAGGACTATTAAATATGCTAGACAATTACTCTAATCACATTTTATTTTTAAAAGTGAAACAAATTCACTCTAAAGAGTTCCTTATGTTTACTTTGAAAGTGCTCTTTGTACCATTATAGATTAATAACGGCACTTTATTGTTAGCCATTTCATTTGTCTTTGTTTATGAATAGATAAAATATATGCGATAATACTATTTTAGTGAGTCATGTATTAGTTTGAGGGATAACTCAATTTTCTAAGCACTAGGGACATGAGATCCTCTTATAAATCTACAGAAGTTTTCAGTATACAAAAGCTGTTGCTGCTGTCAGCTGCCACGGATTGCTATTACCCATCAAAGTCAAGGGAAATATGGTCATATACAGCAGCTGACAGAAGAAACAGAACATTCAGCTTCAGAACAAGTTTAAAGAACCAGAACAGTTTGCTTGAAATAGCTACCAAAGCAGAGTATAGTAGAAATACTAGTGGGGCATGACAAGAAACAACTCGAGAAAGGAAATGGTTGGATCCTCCTTGGTTGAGGATCCAGTCAGAGATTTTCTAGGCAAACTTGATGCACACGAATCAGTGGGCCCTGATGAGATGCTCCCACAAGTGCTGAGGGAACTGGCAGATGTGATTGCCAAGCCACTCTATCATTTTTGAAAGGCCATGGAGAATAGGAGAGGTGCCTGAGGATTGCAGGAAAACTAATGTTATTCCAGTCTTCACAAAGGGCAAGAACATATAGGCCAGTCAGCCTTATCGTTTCCCTGGAAAGATTATGGAGCAGCTTATTCTGGCCGTCTTCTCCAATCAAGTGGAAGAAAAAAAGATTACCAAGAATAATCAATATAGATTCACCAAGGGGAAATCATGCTAGAGAAACCTTCTAGCCCTCTGTAATGTCATTACTGGCTGTGTAAATTGGGGAAGAGCTGTGGATGTTGATTACCTTGACTTCAACAAGGCTTTTGACACTGTCTCCCATAATTAAGTTTGGGAGATGTGGGATAGATGAGTGAGCAGTGAGGTGGATTGAGAATTGGCTGACTGACAGAGTTCAGAGAGTTGTGATCAGTGGTGCAGAATTTGCTTAGAGTCCTGTATCTAGTGGCGTTCCCCAGGGGTCAGTACTGAGTTTGGTCTTGTTCAACATCTTCACCAAATGGCCTGGATGAAAGTATACAATACAGCCTCAGCAAGATTGCTGTTGACACAAAGCTGGGAGGAGTGGCTGACAAACCAGGAGACTGTGCTGCCATTTAGTGAGAACTGGTCAGGCTGGGGAATTAGGTGGAGAGGAACCTGATGAGGTTCAACAAGGGCAAGTGCAGAGAACTATGCCTGGTGAGGAATAACTGCATGTGTCAGTATATGTCAGGGGCCAACCTGCAGGAGGGGAGCTCTACAAAGCAGGACCTGGGTGTCCTGGTGGACTACAGTTCCATGAGTCAATAATGTGCCCTCATGGCCAAGAAGACGTGTCATCCTGGGATGCATTCAAAAAAGCATAGCTAGCAGGCTGAGGGGGACTATCCTGCCCTTCTATTCTGCCCCAGTGATGACACATGTAGTGTACTGTGTCCAGTTCTGGGCTCCTCAATTCAAGAAAGGTGGAATTTGTGAAGAGAGTCCAGCGTAAGACCGCAAAGATTTTTCCCTTATAAGGAAACGCTGAGAGACCTGGGACTGCTCAGCCTGTAGAGTAGAAGACTGAGGGAGGATTTTATGAATGCTTATAAAAAAGTGTGGGAGTCATGTGGATGGTGCCAAACTCTCAGTTGTACCCATCGACAGGACAAGGGGCAATGGCACAAACTGCAACATAGGAAGTTCCATACAAATACGAGGGAAATCTTTGCTGTGAGGGTGACAGTGCACCTGAACAAGTGTGAATTCTCTTTCTCTGGAGATATTCAAAATTTGCCTGGACGCTTTCCTGGGGAACCTACTGTAGGCAACATGCTTTAGCAGGAGGGTTGAACTAGATGATTTCCATAGTTCCCTTTCAACCTCTACAATTCTGTGGTTTAGTTGTCATTAATTTTCTCCCACAGACTTTACTGGAGCCTGAAAACCCACTCACCTTTTTTACAGTTTTCCATTGCTACAAAATTGCATTTTTGTGTGATATTTATCTCTTGAAAGTGATTTTTATTATGCCTTTGTAATTGCAAAATGTAAGAAATGTTCCTTTTTTATATAATGAATCTTGTTAATTAAACTAATTTTACTTTTGTGCTATGAAGAGAAAGTTCATGTTATATAACAGAGAGATTGCATTAATTCCAATTGAGTTAATGAAGCTGATGTGCTAGTTAGCAGCAAATTACTGTTAATTACCAAGTGTCAACCTCTGAATTAAGAACAAAAAAAGGGAGGGGGGAGAGAGAGACGACATAAAATAAAAATCTTTTCAAAACTAGGATGGTGTGAAATGTAGTTTGTAGTACCAATAAAGCAGTAATGAGCTCTGAAAAACAGAGACCCTTGTTCTCTGACTGCATCTGTTTTGTTAGATCAAAAGCCTGCATCAAGACTGAATCCATAAAGGTAAAATTCTACTTGATTCAATGTCATTTCAGTCTGCAGTATTGCAAGACTTCCTGTTCAAATGGATTCCTGAGCTTACGCCAGACATTACTGAGTGACTGCCTAGGTTTTTTCTCCTTGTGATCCTCTGCCCCACAGGTGCTTTTCACAGCTGCAAGTGTGTTAGCTTCAGTACGCTTTGGATTTGTATCTTTGAACTGAAGGCAAGGAGAACTGCATATAAGTTAAGTTTTCTTCCCAATTTTACCTATCCAGGCTCTTTCTAATTCTCTTTTATATGATACTCATCTGAAAATTCCAAGGAACACATCTCAGGATCTTCTGAATCTTAGGAACAGTTTGCCTTTCTGCCTCTGTAGACACATACATACATAGTACTTTCCACCAGCATGACAGACATCCCTATTGCTAGACAAAGAACAGAACTGTCTGGCTCAAGAAGAAAAAAATATAGCTGAAATTTATTTTGTTTTAGGCAGAGAAGAGAAAGATAACATTTGGTGTTTAAGAAATTTAATTTCAGATTTTTCTAGGTAAAAAGAAAACTGCTCTGTGGAGCAAGGTGCCTTTTATGGATGAAAGCTGCAGGAGCACAGTGGCACACACAATGAAACATTTCAGTCTTCTTGGGTGAGCATGTGCAGGCAAGACTGTAAAGGTGCAGGTTCCATCCTCTACAAAGAACAAGGGAGTAAAAGCAGCACCACAGGCAAGAAAGATTTTCAGACTACTGTGTCTGAAATGCTAATGAAACTTTTGTAGATACTCAGAAAAGTACCCTACTTTTAGTTATTTCTGCTTTTAATTGCTTTTGTGTTCTCAGAGAACAGAAAGGATGTTGCAAAATACACAATAGATAAAGAGGGAATGTATCAAACTACAAAGTGTAGTGGTTATCAATTACACTGACAGAAGAGAGGAAACAGAATGAAAGGAAGTCTGCATTAATTGAATATTACAAAGACACATCACTGGCTCCAGCTAATGGAGTTATTTAGGAAACTTTGGGTTCTAATCCCCAATGTAACGTCTCATAATTAATTTATTGCATTGTATTCCATCTGCAACCCATTAAGAAAGAATGTTGTGATGTGGAAATCCGCATTGTTGGCTCCTGGATGATGGCTGCAATACAATTCCTAACCACAAAGGAATTTGTTTGGAAATTATATGAGATAGAAGCAAGGAGAAATATATATCAAAAGAAAAAGTTACCCAAGCAATTTTAATACAAAAATTGAAAGATAGATATGATTTAAAAGGTTTTCTATCTGTTTCTTCCTCTGAAGAAGACATAACAATTTTTGGGGGTGGTCATACATATTTTTCATCTTGATGTGTTCTAAGCTAGACATGAAGAAGGATTAGTGTATATATTATATATTGACATCCATAATTGCTGTATTTCAGGTCATATCGTAAAAGTGAAGTGGGAGAAAAACATATTAATTCAAACATCAGCACGAAGTATTTTCTAAGACTGAAGGAAAAATATATTTATAAAAATAATCATTTTATTCCTTGTGCTCTGGTGTCTTCTGCCGACTTTGCTAATAGATTATTCAGTGGAATCCATACAAGATTTTCTTTAAATGACCAAGGGCCCAGAAGTCAAGACTTAAACAATTATATGTAGATTGACAAAACATTTAAATGAATTCCTTTGTCTGGCAATTCATTTTTGAGATCATTAATGAAAAACCACACAGAAATAGGTTTTGTGATTAAACATTCTTATCTGAGCATACGACCCAGAATAATTTTTCTGACTAAGAGTAAATGCCTTTTAAATTTAGTTCAATTACTTATGTCACCTATCTAAGAATGCTTTTCTTACCGCAGTTAGATTGTTCTTCCACAGAAGATAGGCTAACCCAATGGCTGCAGTGATGAGGCTCTTTCCTCCCAGCTCTGTGCTGAGCTGAGCAACTCAGCTGTGTGTGTGGCCCAGTCAGGTTTGGCTCCTCCAGAAAGGCTGCTGGTATCTTCAGCACACCAGGATCCATGTCTACCTACCGAAAGTGGACCAGAACACTGACACTTCCCATAGCCCTGTCATGGGATTCTTGTTACACTGTGGATCATACGTCTGCTCCCAGGGGCTGGCTCCTAGCAATTCACTCTGCTCAGAGGGGTAGGAGGAACCCAACAACTCCTTTATTTCTACGGGGATGTGAGGGCATTGTGGACGCTTGCAGATGGTGACTTAAGAACTTGTGTTATAATGACAGAGCAGCCAACAGGGGATGCTGGCTGGAGCCACCTGGACAGAAGTGTCCTGATGAGATGGGTGCCATGTGAGTGCCAGCAGGGACATGAGGGACTCACAACAAGGACATAGGAACATGAGGGATACACTGCTGCAGCCTTGCAGTGACAGGCTGCCCTTCCATAAACATTCAGTGTATGTCAGGAATGACCCACACGAGCACTGCAGATGTAGGAGGCTCAGACTGCACTCCAGCGTAATGGAGGGGACCGCAAACAAGCTGTCCCCTCACCTGGTTCAAGATACATTACCTTATCAAAAAAGCCCAGCAGAATTTGTGTTGTTTCCCATCCCTGTGCTAAAATACTGGACTTCCTGCCTGAGTTTCAAACTGATTGAGATACTATCAACTCAACCAATGGGTATTGTCCTTAGTTGATAGATATATTACATTGAATGTAACCACCACAAACAATATATGTATCTATTGTTTTATCTGTAAATGTATCCATGTTAGAAAGATTAGCACACAACATTGTATCTTAAGCTTATTGTGAGTAACACTGAAATAAGAATTTCACAGTATAAATACACTTTTATTTTTATGAGGGTATCTGGAAGCCAGAAAGTATTTAGTATTTGTGCCATATTTTTTAAGATGATTGATTTATGTAACAAACTTAAGATTTGCAGTCTTCTGTGGGACAACAATCAACTTTGTAATTTGAATGGCAGAACTTTTAGCTAGCCATCAAAATCAATTTTGCCAAGAAATGTGAGAAAACGTCCCCAGTCCAAAACTATCTGAAACAAGCAGAAGACATCTGACTATTCATAGCTATATACTTGTAGCAGAAATGCTAAGCCACAGCCTGAACCAGTGATTGAACACCCAGTGGGAAGGCAGGGCCAACCCAGGGGAGCTCAGACACAAGCAATGCCTCTCAGTGACCAGAAGGGGTAGAGCCAGGATCCATCCCTTCCCAGACTGCACTGAAGGGTTGGCAGTGGATGTGAGAGTATCTTGCTGGGGATTCCTGTGTATCTGAGGCCTTCTGAAGGTAAGTTTTTGTTTGTTTGTTTGTTTCTCCTTTGTTTCTGTATCTGTGGTTGCTGAATTTGGACTTATCCTCATTTGCTGCAGCCAAAGATTTTGTACTGTTATTGCTGTACTTCCATACAGTACGAAAACTAAAATTTTTCATATTTTTGAGTGGGGAGGTTAAGTGTCATTTACTTTAAGTGCCATACTGATATTTACTTTCAAATGGGTCTAATAATGTGTAAATGTCAGTGTATGTCTAATAGCAGTTTACAAAACAGTCACTCTAGCTGCCTAAATGTTTCTAAGAGTTGATCCTGAATTGTGCATGTTTTAGGAGAGGACCGCAGCACAGTTCTACATGCAATTTTTAAGAGCTAGAACTTTTTTTATAGATACTTTGTTCTTCCTGCTTTTCAAAAACCCCTTTCTCAATTCAAAATGCAATGAAGGGGCTGTGGATTTCTCTATGCTGTTTCAGTCCATTTAGTCAGCTGGTTTGAATTTAATGCTGAGCCTGCTTTGGTTGAGGGCCCAGCATGCAAACGTGCTGGAGTCCCTGAGGGAACAGCATCCTGAAGCAGTCATGGCAGGTGGGAGGGGGTGGAAATGCCTGAAGACTCCCGTAGAAAAACAATCTTATTGCCTTACAGCCTTATTTATTTTGGTGCTTTCAAAAACATGTCTCAAAGCTCTTCTGCTGGTTGCCTCTCTATGCAGCTTAGAGTATGAGAGCATTTCTGTGTGTTTGTGAAGGGAAGAGATTCAGGGAGGCAGAGGGGATGTTGCCCTCTCGACCCACACCTTTGTTTTCCAGACTACCTACTGACTTTCCTTTCAGAGCACTGCTTAATTGCAACGTTGTTGTCTGCATTTTTAACATCCATAAAAGTATGGGTGTCCTGTGTACGTCGGGGAATACAAAACATTTTGTCAGTAAATGACAATGTCAGTCATTCAGTACATCCAGCACAATTTTCATTTGAAGCTTAAAAGATAGAGACCTTCATAACATTAGGACTGAATGAGGCTTAAGCATTGCCGAGCCTAGCATATATGCAACAATTTATCATTGAGGAAAGATAATCAATGCTTGTTTAACCTATTATCACTGCCGCTAAGTGGGTAATTCAACAAAAGTTGTTTTCTTGCTATGTAAAGAGGAGAAAATTTGATTAAAACAATAGATTAAATGATTAAAAGAATGATTAAAGCAATGTAGGAAAGAAAGCAATTTTTGTTTATGAAACTCTTATTCCTTCTTGCAGTCTCTTCTATTTATGTCCTCAGGAAATTAGGGTGATGTCTGCATTGATTCTGTGTTTTGAATTCCCAGTCTTGCTGGTCATTGCCCTGATAGTTCTGCCTGGTCACATCGGTCAGTTTGTGCAAGGACGTCACAGGGGCCTGTGCACCACAGAGCTGAATACATCAGCCTTAAGAGAGAGAAGAAGCAACCTCCAGCCTGAGGGACTCCCAAAGGCACAATTTCAGATGAACTACACTATGAAAAGAAAACTAAAATAAAAATATGAGAGTATGTGAGGAACTTTGTTCCTGGAGGTGTACAATGATGGGGATGGAATGGAGCAGTACTTTCCTTCTTCATAGCTGATACCACATCTCTGAAGGCATCTGTAGTAGTAGCTACATGTCAGTTCCTGGCTGCTACTACTTGTGATATGCAAGGAAACGTGAGTGCTCAGAATGAAGGTTGCTGCTTTATACTGGGAATTAAGAATCTAAGATGACCTATTGTGCTTGTTTGTTTTCAGACAGTCTTGGTTTACATCAGGCCAATCCCGCATCAGATCCATTGAACAAGTCACACAGCCACGTAATTTTGCCATTGAAGCTGAATAGTCAAAATAAAGTAACACAAAACTTCCCCAAATTCTTATGAATTAGGCTGTATTTATTTACGTAAATATAAATTACAATATTTTTGAAGTTATTTTAATTGTGCAAATGTACTGTGTGTTTAGGCTTTTGTATCTGTTGGCTCCTCTATATCAGTCAATAAGAACCATACTAGTTTCAGTGCAAACTAAGCAGGTCTGTGGCACGAGCACAGATGATGTCCCATTGTCACCTGGGCAGTTCAGCACTGCCTATCCCAGCTCTGCTCAGGCTACCTGCCAGCAGTGCTTGGGCATGGTTCAGAGGATAGCCCAGAAGTCAGCAGTGTGAAGGAAGCCAACCCGTTTGGAGTCAGAAAAGAAATTTGGCTGTATTGATACCAGCTGTGCCACACAGCCAGTCTGCAGAGCTGAGAGCTGTGGCTTCTTTCATTTTCTAGTGCATTTTCTACTTCTCCTTTCAGTCAGACACTAATCCAGAGTGATTCATGAGGTTGGCCATTGTCTGAGGGTGCTAATGTTGGACTGTTTGTCAACTGGAACTATATATTTGCTTTTTTATATCTAAAAATTACATTAATAGAGTTTTTATGTATTAGCATACTGGTTCAGATAAGGCAACACGTGATACCAAAGCAGTTATTCTCATACAAGTGGAGTTACATCTGTTCTTAAAGAAAGGAGTGTATTTGTTAGTTCATATCTTACAGTTAAAATATTACAAGATGTACTATGTACACTACATTCAAAATCAATGAGGAGGCAGAGGGTGACGATTGGAAGAAGTATAGAATTATATAAGCACTTGTTAGCAAATGGATGGTGCTGCCTCCTTCCTGCATCTTGTGCACTTAAATTCTGAGCTACCTGAATGCCTATTTGTAAACAAAACTCCTACATTCTTTAATTATATTTACCTTTCACCAGGCATACTGTTTATGTCATCAGACTGGAAATACTCATCCTTCACTCTCCATTCAGAAGATCACAGAATAAAGTGTCAATATGTTCTGTTTTCTCAGTAGCTTTACAGCATAACAAATACTACTATCCTGTCAATAAAATTCATATGCAATTTTACTGAATTCATGTAAACCAGGAAGCTTAACTTCAGGCAGATTTTTTGCTGAATGTTTCTTGCTGCATGAATTTTGTGATGCTTAGGAGTTAAAATTTAGGAAGGGGTTTGCATAAGAAAATGGTTTTGTACCTATGTGGACTTTTCTTCGAAAACAAAATGGTAGTCAGAAAATACTCACCTATTCATATCCGTAGAATTTGGAAAAAAAAAAAAAAAACTTTCCATTAAAATATGAAGTACTTTTCCTGTTCATCTAACATACCAAAATTTCAGGAATTATTCACATGAATAACAAATATGTTATCTATTGGGGAGTGACTGAATACAAACTCATGCTCTTGAAGACATAAAATCCATTAGGAGGCTGTAAAAAAAAGGATCAGTGTGGAGAGCAACTGACACTAAGGATAGTGTGACAAAGAGAGTTTTTGATTTTTCTATTCCTTATTGTACAGTCTAATTGTTTTCAAAGACAGTTTTCCCATCCCAAGGCAGATGCCTGTGGTTCCTTGGCTTACGCAACGTACCATTTAAGGACAGCCTCCCAGCAACTTCACTGTCAGTTTTACTACATTGTCCCACTCTGTAACCTCCAGCTGTTATTAGAGGGATTTCTACATTTAGGCAGTGGTGGACATTTAGATATTATAGTGACTTATCTGAGTTTTCCTTTAAAAGATAATACATGTGCAGTGAGATTAAAAATTTAGAGTTTGCAACTTCATGTATATAAACACAATATAAATATGTATACATGGCTTAGTGATGGGACTCAGTAGATCATCTTGGTGGTTGGACTTGATCTTTAAGGCTTTCCAACCTAGATGATTTCCTGATTCAGCATATGACCTGTGCAAATATAAATAGTATGTGCAAGCATGTAAGCTTTCACACTTTCAAACTCAGAAAAATGTCACGATATGAAATATATGCAGGATGAAGATTAGAACATACAGAATACATTTGTAATTCTTTTACTAATGATGGTAGGTAAATATAACCTCCAAACACGCTGAATTAAAGGATTATTTTAAACTCTTTAACACACGCTTTTTCTGTGTTTTTGTTGTTGTTGTTGTCTTTCCCTATGTTAATGGCATTTACAAGTACTGCCCCTGAAGTAATGCCTCCCATTTTATTCTGTTGGCCCACAACGTCAGAAGTGGATGTTGGTGGTGTGGCAGCAGAAGTTGAACCTTCTCACCAATGTTCCATTATATTTTGTTGCTGTGTCACAGATGATAGCAGGGGGCAGTCTGACAGAACGGCATCTGGCATGGAATTGTGTATGAAACAAAGGTGTGTCATTGAATTTCTCCATGTGTAAAAAAATGGCACCCACTGACATTCACTGATGTTTGCTGAACACTAATGGAGACCAAACAGTGGATGTGAGCACAGTGAGGTGGTGGTGGTGGTACATTTCAGCAGAGGTGAAAGTAGTCAGTGGGTGCAGATTTTTATGAGTGTGGCATGCAGGCTTTTGTTCATCACTAAGGAAAATGCAAAGCTAATGGTGATGATTATGTTGAGAAATTGTGTTTTGTAGCTGAGAATTTGCTCTATCAAACAGTGTTACTGTTCTCTTCGTACCTTCTGTAGTTTCTATGGAAACCAATAGGAGGCATTACTTTCAGGGTGACCTGCATACATTCTGTACTTCAGAAATAAATCTACAGTACATCTTCCAATGTGCATGACGTGTTTTCATCAATAAATTTGTCTCTATTGGTACCTGCATGTAATTAGAATCATCTGCTTAGTGGACTTACTGCTTTGTCTTACATATAGTCTTAAACATAGAAAATATATGACTTATTAAATGTATTTTTTTTAATACTCTACAATAAGAAACTAATTGGTTTATAGAATCATAGAATTCTTAGAATTGAAAGTTATCTTTAAAGGTCGTTTAATCCAACTCCCTTTCAAAGAACAGGGAGCACCCTGCAGGGAACAGGGAGATCCACAGCCAAATCAAGTTGCTAGGAGCCTGATCCAGCCTTGCCTTGGAGGTCTCCAGTGCACTGATGTATAATATAACAAAAATGTATGTAATTCTCTGTGATTAAATAAATAATTCCAAGCATGGGAAAATTCATTAAATGAATGATCTGCAACACGTTTTATTTTACCTAAACATCTAAAATAAATGAAGTAGTCTAAGTCAAAATAGGCTCTTAAAGCAGTTCTGAAACGAACAATACATTAATAAAGATAAGCAAGGGGATGGGTTTTTACACAGCAGTCTGTAGTTTTATTAATGTAATATAATAGGCATTTTCTCATTTAATACAATAAGAAGATCATAAAGTTGGACAGTTTTGTAGAATCATAAAATTTGTCTCTGCGGACCAATTATCTTCAACATACCAATAGGATTCCCCTCAATCCTTAAGTCTTTTCTTAAGTCCTGGGCCAAAACTGAGATATTAAAAAGAAACTTTATTCACAAAGCCCTTAGGATTTCTACTGCTCAGCAGCACTTCACACTTCCTTAATTTCTGAGAACTATTATGAAGCTACACAGGATCTATCTGGAAATTTTGTGGATATGAAAAACCTACTGTTCCTCTGCCAATAACGGTGCTAATAAAAATGGCCTTTTTCTGACTCATGTATTTGATTATTTGTTCTGCATGCAGACTTTCTTTTTTAGTTAATTTTTTCCTTTATTTGACTAAGTGTGTTTAATAAACAGATTATACATGTCAAATTATAAAGCGCATATATATTCGTAAGTGCATATTCCATGTGTAATATAAGACTTACATATACCCACCTAGATGAAAAGAAACAGCTATGTTGTTTTCTAAAACAAGTTAAAATAAGAAATTATTAATGAGATTGTGTCACCAGTGCAGCTCTATACTACTCTGTCAACGTTTGTCAGTACTGTCACATTGCTTTAATTCAAAGAAAGAATGTTTGGAACTGGTTAATTATAATAAGGTTTTATCTGCTCTCGACTTCTAGATAGAGGCATTACCCTTCTTGTAATATTCCCCTGACATATTAATAAGGTCTGGACTATTTCAGCAGTGTTAATTCAAGATAAATCTGTACCTGAAATTTTCAATGATTATTGAAATTACATGTAAATTGCTTTGTAATCTTTAAAGAGAGCTTTTATAATTTTCATTAGGATTCATTTCAACTGTGTTGGGAATGTCCCTTCAACTGTTCTTGTAGGCAGGGTAAGCCAGCGATGTCATGCATAGGACTCAAACTGCATTGAAAATAAATAACATCTATCTCAGAAGCTGCCAGTTATGTTTTTCATTTTTATCACAGTTTCTGGGATTTTTTTAATTATATAGCATTAGAATTAGTGACCATCACTGCTGTCATCTACACAGTAACATCAGTTTTTCTTGAGGAAGATTTCTTTTTTTCCCTTTCTTCCCACGAGTTATGGGAAAAGTTTTAACTTACAAAGACAAAAACAGCCCAAGAAGAACTCACTAGATCCATCAACTGAGGCAAATCTGCACATGTGTAGCCACACTACTGACAAGGCTTCTGCTTTCTGATTTTTAAGTACAATGGGCAGAGAACAAAGAAATATACTTTTGAAGTTACCAGAAGCACAATTCCAATATTTTTGGAAATTCGTCTTCTCTAAGAAGGTAAACTTTCTGTTGTTTAGCTAATTCATCCTGTCACCAGAAGACTTTTTTATTACTGGCTCTTCCACTCTTACTGCATGTGCCCATAGGCAATTAAATTACTGAATCATGATTAGCTAATGATACAGAAGAATATGTACTAAATACATTCTCCAGTTTCTTCAGTGAACCTTCATTACTATGACAAAACTTTTCTGTTATGTAGAGCTTTGTCATACTGTGAAATGCAAACATTTTAAGAACAAACTTCTGTGCCATAGCCTCAAATTCACCACTCAAAATGTTTTGAAATTCACTACTAATACACTTATGTACATGTTTATTAAAACATTTTAAATAAGATATCAAAAATCTCTTCTTGAAACTGAAATGAACCTTTATGTAGAGTACTGTATCTGAGCCAACTATGTTGGCCAAAAATGTCTTGCTACTTTTCCTTGCAGACTGCAAAATTGTAGAATAATATTTTACACATTTGTGACTCTGGTCTACATCTTAGTGAGTTCACTTGACTCTGTTAGCTTAAATGTTAAAACACACTTCATGTTACTGGTAGCTTTAAGGAAGGGTTATTGATCAAAGAGTCATTCATTTGAATGAAAATCTTGTCAATTCACACAGCAGTTTGGAAAGCTGAGAAAGCAATTACAAATGTGGTTTTGTTTGTCTCTTCTTTCAAGTACAGATTGGGAATGGAGGAGCTGGGCTACTTCTTGTGTGTTTATTGTTAATATAGCCAATCATTAATGAATATTATTCAGCAAAATCAGAGGTTACTCTGAGTTCACACAAACTCCATTTATATGATTTGCAAAAAGAGCAAGCAAAGCTTTGTATAATTGCTCAGTATTGTTTGTGGAGATTAAACACATCAGTTCCTCACATTAAAAGGTCACGGAAGTGAACATGTTACAGGATTATTCTTTGAATCTCTCCAGGATATTTAAAATATTTGACTAATGTGAGCAATATTATACTCACACTTAAAAGGCATTTTTACTTCAGTTATCTACCTGGGAGCAATCCAGTTTAAAAGAGAAGTGGAGTAACAGAAATCTTTGTTAACATAAAGCCAATAGTGATGTGAAATATTTATTGGTATCAATAATCCACGTTTTCTGTTTCTTTTTCAAGAAGGAATAACATGAGTTGAAAGATTTGTAAATGAGGACAGGCAATAAAATGCTTCAATGCCTGCTCTTGTTTCTGATAGAAAAATGGATTTCCAGCTTAAAGTAATAACGTCTCATCTTAAAATGCTCTCATCAAGAAGTCTGGCATTGAACCAATTTGCTTTAGAAAATAACCTAAAAGAGAAGCTGGCTGAACTGTAAACAGGTAAGCAGAATGTAGCTTCACAACCAGCAGAGAAGAAATGGAAGGCCTGCCAGTCCCTTTGTGCTGCTCTTTGTTTGACAGGTTGCTTACACTTGACAAGGTATTTGTGCATAGCAGACATTACAATACATTCAGAAGTACACAGCTTTGGCATGAAGCTTATGTTAAATTTAGCATTCTCTGTAATATAGTAAAAGATTGACCTTGACAAAAGCATAATCAGACACTTCAAGCTTTCATCAGCACCTTAGTGCAATGAATTTTCTTCTCCATGTTTATACAAGGATATTTACGTGTATCAGATAGGACTGAACGTAGCTATTGCTCTATTTGTCACTCTGACAGAGCATGAATGATTTTCAAAATTCAAAAATGGTGCCAATTTATACAAAACAAAAGTCTTGTAGGTAAGTGACAAGCATTTTAGCTTATTTTGTTAATATAAATGAATCCCTTTTTTATAACACTGTAGAAATAATCAGTAATCATACAGATTTTACAGTTAAAATGTCTTTCAGGGCTGTAACAGTTTTAAATATTCTATGATATAAAATTCTGTCAAAAATGGGTCAAGCATGAAATGAATTTTGATACAATAGGAGGCAAAGGATGTTATCATACATAAAAATCAAGGATTTCTTTCACACCGCGGTTGCTGTCATGTGCTAGTAGTTTTCATTTTTGTTTCTGTTTGTTGTTAAATGTGTTCTGTATAGTTAAATGTGAGAATGTTCAACCATAACAGCTCAATAATCACTGAAGCCATTAACTTAAGCCCTAGGTCAGTCATGTTCTTTGCATGAAGAGAACATCAACTTTTTAATTCACAGGAACTAGGACTATACGTATATATATGTATACATCTGTATTTATATGTGTATATATATCTCAATAGGCATAACCTGGATACTTTTATTCACATTTATTTACATATGATATAATTCTCCTTCCGCTCTATTTTCTGACTTTTTTTTTCCCCCTGAAAATATTAAACCTTCTTTTCAGTGCTTTGAATGGTTAATCTATGGGAAGACTTTTCTTGAAGATTATTCATTCTCTGAGTACCAACAAGTCAACAATTACGTGATGAGTACTTTAAATGCACAGCATAATTTGAAAGTAAATGTTGTGGTTTAACCTCAGCAGGCAGCTCAGAGCCCACAGCTGTTCTTTCATTGCCCCACAGCAGGATGTGGGGGGGGGGGTGGGGGGAATAGGGGAAAGGGAAAGGAAAAACTGTGTGCGCAAGCAGAGCAAAACAAGGAATTCATTCACTTCTTTCTATTGGCAGGTAGGTGTTCAGCCACTTCCAGGAAAGAAGAGATTATCACACATAACACTTTATTGGGAAGACAAATGACATGAATCTAAATATCTTCTCCCATCCTTCTTCATTCTCTCAGCTTTTATTGCTGAGCATGATGCTATATGGTATGGGGTAGTATCTTGGTTGCAGGAGGGAAGGAATTGCCTCATTCAGGGAGACTGTTGTGATGCTATGTTTTGGTTCTAGGATGAAAACAATGTTGATAACACACCGACGGTTACAGTTGCTGCTAAGCAGCGTTGTACAGACCCAAGACCATTCACAGTGAGGGCCCAAGGAGCTGGGAGGGAACAGAATTAGGACAGCTGACTTAAACTGGCTGAAGAGATATTCCATACCATGTGACATCATGCAGAAGGAGTTTTGGAGGGGGGTGAGAGTTCATCTGGCTCTCTTCTGCTGCTTGAGGGTCTAACTGGGCATCGGTCAGGGTCATGGTGAGCAATTGCTTGTGCATTTCTTGTTATATACATTCATATAAATATATGTAGTCATATCTATTCCGTTTCCTTTTCCTTACTAAATAGTTTTATCTCAACCCCTGAGTTCTACTTTGTGGGGTTTTTTGTTCTCTCCTGCATCCCACTGGGAAGGGGGGGAATGAGTGAATGACTGTGTGGCACTCAGCCACCTGCCAGGATAAACCACAACCTCTGGTCATCTGTCCTGGCTGTGTCCCTTCCACTCCTTGCGCACCCCCCAGCAACCCACTGACAGAAAAGGAGCAGAAAAGCCCCTGGCAGTCACGATGAAGTAAATTATCACAGCCCAAACTAGGACAGCTAGAAAGCCGTAAATACAAATGTAATAAATACAAGTGCAGGGAGTCTAGAGACATGCACACAGGTACAAGTTGGGAAAATCCAATCATAGTTCTTTCATTTGGCAAACTGGTAGCTTCAATACACATCTGAGTACTCCTAACATTCCTAAGTGTGTAACCCGTACTTTTATGAATCCCTGCTATGGAGATTTCAATGTTGAGATTTATATACAGTGGTTATTAGTTAACTTTCACCCTGATAAATTGTGTTCTTGAAGTAATGGGTTATGATTGGTATCCAGTTTGATGATAAATCATATTAAGGACTATAGAAAGAGAACTTGCAACATACCATGTTACATTATTCCTGACACTGTGCAAGTGAAAGTACTGGCACTTAATGTTGCAAATACTGTTGTACAAATCTTTATTTGTATAGATGTTTGAACAGAAAGTATGGACTTTCTGAGTGAGTAAAATTTATAGTGAAGAAAATAAGGAAGGAATATTAGTGTCCACTAGGACATGTCCTTCCCCTTGACAGGGAGGGTAAGTCTGTGGAAAGCAAAAAGATTCAGAAGTGATGTTTAGCCCGAGGACTTTTACTGGAAATTACACATGTGACATTTTATTTACATTTCTTTTCTAAAATGGAGTTCTTTAAGATCTGTGATTTTCCAAATCAGGACGCTTCCAATTTTGGTCCCTCTATTAATTTTACATAATAGATTCCCGCATTACAGGAGATGTGCCTCTCACTAGACTCAACACAAGAAGGAATAAGAATAGTAACACAGCTGTGGGCATGACAATATCCTGGTATTAATAGAGTGGGAGGGAAGTGCTGAGCTCGGTTCTCTGCTTTTTCTTCCCTCCCAGTTCTCTCTGGGCACTGAGCAGGATGCTGGTGTTTTGGTGGAGCAGTTTTCTGTGCCTTTCATACCATTACTCCCTTGCCACATTGCAGCCCCATTTACATCTATGTTTAGAGAAAATCTCATCATGTTTCCTACTTCTGTTTACATAAATTACAAGAGAATTCATTCAAGTGGATGACTCTGTCATCTAAGCCAGATTCGTAGTCACTCTGAAGATGAAATCAGATTGTATTTAATCCATAGATCATACCTTATAGATTATAGTTATTGTAGTCATCCAAGTTGCTTACTTAAAATTGTTTAGTCATTTATTTAAATAAATAATGCCCTGTATGGTATGTAGAAAACTTTGGTCCTGTAATATATGAAAACACAAACCCTTTGTCACTTCTTTCAAACATTTATTTCTACATTAAATAGTAAAATCTTTTCTCCTTTGAGAAAATTGAACCTTTTCCTCCAGAATTTCTTCACAGCTGTTAATATTTTTCCTCTATTTTTAATTTCTGCAATTCTTATTTCTGAGTTACATAGATTGCTCTGAAGGCAATGCCTCCTATTTATTTCCATGAAAACTACAGTAAATACAAAGAACACAACAACACTATTTGATGGAGCAAATTCATGACTACAGTTTCAACATAGAATTGTAAAAAAACATATAGAATTTATGTTATTTTTACACATCCAAATAAGCTATATTTTTGTGTGACTTCACATAATCACAGAACAGCTTCTTTTGGAAGAGATCTCTGGAAGTCACTATGTCCCTGCTTAAGCAGAATCACTCACAGCTGTTTGCTCAGGCCCATATTTGGATGAATATCTTTAAGGAGGAGATTCCACAGTGCATCTCAACAACCTGTGCCAGTGCTTTCCCACCCATGCATTAAAGATGCAGTTTTCGGTGGTCAGAGAACACGTCCTGTGTTCTGGATTGTGCCCATTGCCTCTTGTCCTGTCACTGGGCACCACCCTTTGCCAGTATTTCTTCTACAGATTGTTAATGGATATGCAGAATTCATGCAAGAAAAATCATATCAGTGTTTATATCAAAACATGCAAGTGCCACAATCTAAATAAAGACAGCATGTAATATCTTTTATCAGTTATTTACATCTGTTGGAGATAGTTATGAAGTAGAAAGCATTAATCAAGAACCTGTGGAAGAATGAAAGTTCATCATAAATTCAGGGTGAAAGCAAACGAGGATATACCATACAATTTGCATGCCCTCTGAAATCACAATTTCAAGCACTGAGCAGAATTATATGACCTTGTCTTTTTGCTTTGCCTTCTACAGAAAATTAGTGGAAAAATAACATTTTTCTTTAGTGAGTATGATGTTCTGGTAACTGGACTTGTCTGTATGTCTGCTCTGTAATTTATTTAGAAGTAAAATGTACAAGAAATGAAAGAAATATCATGGTCCATTTAAAGAATGGATCCAAAATATTCCATTTTCTCTGAAAGCCTTTTAAGTAGGAAAATCTCAGCTCATATGAATGCATAGAAGTAAACATAACCAGCATGAGATGAAAATTTAGCAAATTAGACATGTGGAGCTCCAAATTAGTGATTTTTTAATACACTCTTTGGTCCTGAGCCACCCTCATCTATTAATTATGTTTGCCTGCTTTTTCACTTGAGTACACGAAAAAAAGCTTCAGGGTATTGTATATGTATTATTTAATGGAGGTATTACAGATCCATTTTAAATCCCACCATAGTACTCATTTGAAAAAAACGTGCTTATCTGAGGCTTGCCTTAACATTTCTGCTGGAGGAGAAATATTTGTGTTAATGAAATGCCTTAAATCACCTGGAATTTTGTTTTCTATTTTGTTTTGTTTGTCTCGAGCTTACGCTTTACTCAGCTACACTGGGACTTTTCCTTGCTCACAATCCATCCATTTCATTTATTTGATTACCTTTTGCTTTTCAGTTCATGTGTTTGGAGCAATGTCACATAAGCCAGCTGTTCATCCTAGGGTGAATTTTTTAGAGCCCATGCCTGACTCCAATTTTATTGGTTTGACAGATGTCTATGGCTCATATTAAGATTAAATTAGCTTCCTGAGGCAGTCCATACCTCATACAATTGTTTAGTTGTTCTTTTTTTTCCACTTGGCTGTGCCACTGCAAGCCTTTCTTTTACTGAAGAGAAACACAATTTTCCAAATTCATATGTACTCATTTGACATTTTCATCTCTACAAGCATCCAACCATTGGATAACCCTGTCTTTAGTTTTAGATAGGAAAAAGTCTTGACAATGCAGCACATTTTTCAGGTACACCATTGGCTTCAGTGAAGCTTTACTGACACACTAACAAGACAGAGACGCTGAACATTAGTCCTGAGGCTGATGCCTAACTTCATTTTACTAGACACTTTTGACTATTTTAGGCCATAATGATCAGTGATACATTCCTTATAATGTGGGATTACAGTAGGGCACAGACCAAGCCTATTTTTGCTTATTTGTGTGAATGTTTTCATTTAAGCTACGCTTATTCTACTAAAGGTCAGTAGGAGCAGCCTGAATTCCCTTCAGCAAACCCAGTTACACTCTGTTGCAGATCTCTCTCTATAACATTTGTGGATCTCTCTATATAAAGACAGTCTGCTGAGAAATTTTTAGAGAACCAGTTTAATCCTAGCATTGTTTCCTTAGGGATACAGCATATCTAACCCACTACAGAACAGAAGAAGCTGGTTTTGAAAATCATTATGACAGTTAATGCTACTCCCTCACCAAAAGAAAGGTGAAGAAAAAAGAAATCTCTTTTTCAGGGCATTTTATAGATATGGGAAATGTAATGAAAGGTCTAGTAAATGCCACTCTTCACTTACTGCCCTTGGTTTCTATTTTACAGACTTTGGTTTCTGTAATTTTTAAGGCACTTGAGCAACTGGGTATTTCTTCAGCTTCAGATACTGATATGCTCTTTAAAGATTTGCATAATTACTTGCAGACAGGCTTCCACTTCTGTGGAAAAGGAGGAAAAATCTGCAATTTCCTCTTTGGACAGATTGAGCTAGTTGTACATTTATCTCTACATTCACAAGTTAGTTATATCTTTGTCCAGCTCATAAATGTAACAGAAAGCACATAACAGCAAAAGTGGCTTTAAGACTAAATACCAAGATTGAAAAGAAACTTTTTTTTACTCCCACTCTGTACTTCCATCTTCTGAATGTGATAACTGGGACTCATTCTGCTAGGCATCCTATTAGATTGGGGATGCAGTGTAATTTTCCTTCCCAATATCCTTTTTACAAATTCTACGTTAGAGGACATGAAGTAATTTAAAATGTCATTACAAAAGGAGCTGGAACGCTTCATGAGAAACCTTCTCAACACTGGATAGTCTCTCAGCACTGGTGTATAATAATTCCTAGGCTCTTGATTTAGGAAGAGTTTGTGCCAACATATAAAGCAGTCAGGGGCTAAGAGCATAGCTTAAAAATGAGGTAGATCAGCTTCAAACTTGCAGGGAGTTGTGATGTGTCATTGCATGGGGCAGCATTGGGGTATGGGTAGTCTGCTCACCCACTTTTACGTGAATGTAATTGAAAAGCAATTGACATAGCTCTGGGTGACTGACAAATCTCACACTAATTTTTCTTGATTAATGTCTAATAAATAATTTCTTTAGTAAATATTCATAATTCCAGAACTTGTGATAAATTGTGGATAACTTATCTCTAGAAAGAAATTTTGCCTTCTGAGGATGGCTGCAAGCTTTATATGAAATGCTGACAGCTTTCAAGCAATTTGTTTTCCAGCTAAAAAGTTTTCTAGGAAAATTCTGCCTCTATTAGTGTAAACGATTTTATGTACATAATTTAAATACATTCATATATGTATGTATAGGACATATTTAGTCCATGCAGTTAGAATCTTACAAGAGCAGGAAAAATTTCTGCAGGATTCCTTGGCTACAAGCTTATAATACATCTGGCTTAACTGTAATATGACAGATGTTCAGAATACGCATATTTGTTCAACATTTTAAGATGATTAAGCAGAATTTGCTTTAGATTCTAATACTTTAAATTAGCCATGGAATTTACAGGCTGCCCTAATTTTCAGTTTTGTAGCAAAGAGATTCAAAATGGAATCTGCATATTTTCAAGATATTAATGACATGTGTTAATGTTATTTTATCTATATTCTATCAAGCTATTACTACATAGTTTTAGGCAAACTGAAATTATTTATTTTCAGTGGGAATGAGGCAATGAAGTAGATATTTTACCTGTGGCATGTGGATGGCATTTTTATTTCTCTTTTACTCCTTTTATTCATATGCAAAGATACTGTATGCAGTTTTGACAGCCCTTTTTCTGTGCTTGAAACAATTACTTTGAAAGTTACTGGAATCTTTTGAAATCATAGATTTTATTTTTTTTTTTCAGAAGGAAACTACAAATTTTCTAGTCCAACCTTCTCCTCAATGAGCTCCAGGCAGATCAGGTTGCTCAGGAGTTTGTCCAGCCAGGCTTAAATACTTCCAAGGATTAAATATCCACAGCCTCTGTCAGCAACCTGTTCCCATGTTTGACCAGTCTCTTGGGAAACAGTTTTTTCACCTGTTGTAACTTGTGTCTCTTATCTCTTATCCCACTTGCATGAAACTGAGAAGAATTTGACCTCACCTTCTCTACACTTCATTAAGCATCAAAAGACAGCAGTAAGATCTCCCTTTCACCTTCATTTATCGAAGCTGAAGAAACCTAGTTCTCTTAACCTCATTTACTGGACATGGTCCAGTCTGCTGGTGTTCTTTTCATGCCATTGAGCACCAAACGCAGTGCCACAAGAACTGGATGAAGAAGAAGGGTTGCTCCTCCCAGTACTGGATGTACTTTTGCCATTGCAGCCCACGAGGCGGCTCCTTGCTGCCAAGGCACATGGTTGGTTCACTTTACAACTCTTTTGAACTTAAAATCTTGGAAAATCTTCAACTGAAAATATTCACATCTTAGGTTTGTAGGCAATCATTGTGAAATATGCAAAGAAAAATCCTCACGTGAAGTCACAGTTGTTTCCATAGCTGACCTCATGTGCAGCATCAGGCAGCAGTACTGGCTGACAGGGAAACACCTCTGATCCTCGGCTCCACTTCACACGCGATGTGTCCAGCTTGGAGGCAGCTCTACACTGCCAAACTCTCAGTGTGCAGTGTGTGCAAGCAGCCCATGTCAGTGATTATTCAGTCATGGGGCTGTGATGGAATACATCCCCGGTGCTCTCCTTGAGGATGTGCAGGCTGTCAGATAACAACCCTTTTATTATTTGTACACTTTGCCTTTCCGCTGAATGCCCAGTCTGTAGTTCAGAACTGTATGTGAAATTCATGGTATCTATAAAGATTGCACTTTATATTGAGAGGTCACTTATACATAATTTATAAACAGTTAATAAATTATTAATACTAGCTATAAGTGCTTAACATGGGCTTATAGCAGCAGAGCTGTTGAGGAATCTCGCTTTAGCTACAGAGGCCTCAGCATGAGGCACGCTCTGAACCTCTGCTACAAGCTAAACCTCATTTTTTTACCCTGAAGTTTCGTTAATACTTATCATACTTAGGTACCAAAAGCTACTATTTCTGTGATACTGGCTATATGGGCTGTACAAAAGCTTTCTCTAAATGAAGTAGCAAAGCTCGGGTAGAGCTTTGATTTTAGATAATTATTCGCATTGGTTTGCTCTGAGCATATCACTGGAATGAGTTAAATGTCTCTACAGGCTAACACACTGACCTGCGAAGATCTAAAATAGATTTACCATAATGCTATTTTAATCGATACCCTTCAAAGCTACTTAGGAGTCAACACTATTACAATTTAAAATTCATTTAAATATTAATCATCTGGTAAACCTCTGTAGAAAGCATGTATCTACAAATTTACGGTTGATTTAATTGTTGCTCTTGGCAGTATGACTGAACACATAAAATATAGTTAGTTTTCTGCATTTACTCAGTTGCATTCTTTGGAAAGGTTTTGCTTTTGATTTTATATGGTTTCAGGTGAGTACTGCTTGGCAGATCAAATGCAGCTTTAGTAGCATCTATCGATGATATTACTGAACAGGTTTGACTAAACTGATAGCAATATAGCTACGTAGGTGAGAACACCAGGCTTTGTCTATTATTCACAGGCACAAAAATAAATGTATTACTTGATGTAAGAACCAGTCCATCAGGCCTTATCAAGATTCTGTCTGCCTTTAAATAAAACTATCGCCAATTCTATTTTTAATGTATTTTACAAGATCATGGTTGTGCAATCAAACTTTCAGAAGTATGATATTGGCTTCCTGACAGATTTGTTAAAAATAAGTAAATTACATAAGCCCATGAACTCATACTAAGTTCTTTGCTTTCAGAGAATGAGCTGAGTGATGATATGTGAATGAAGAACTAAATTATGCAGTATTTTATTAATACTGTTAAATATGTGGTCTTTTTCTATCAACTGAACACCATATTAATCACAAGAGTAGCTTATAATAATAGTTTATCTACATAGTACATACGTGAGTTGATGAGAGCTTCTTTTTCCTGTTCTGGGGGGGGATGTACCATCCAATTTTTACTGCCTAATTTGAGAGTTCTAGAACCTGTTTAGATTCTTTATTTTTCCAGATAATTTTAGTCAGATAAAAATATATTCAGTGATCTCATTGTAAATGGTGAGTTTTTGGAGTGCCTAGAAAACTAATATAACTCAGTTAATGGATACACTTTAATGTGGCTTTACCTTTACTTATTAACGTAGCTTCGTAACATCCTCCATTTTACAGATTTTACAATTACAAACAATGCATTCTTAAGTACTTGTAGGACTAGCTTAAAATCATAGATATTGCATCAGATGCTTGCAAGTTATTCTTTTAACTCTGATATATATATTTCAAATGTAGTTTTATTCATTTTTAGGTCTTTCTGCATATACCGATATATAGGCAGTACTCTGAAAAAGTCGTTTAGAGCATCAACTGACCTTTTGAAAAGCAGCAGAAAAATAATGGCTTTAATCTGCGCTATAAGACCTGTGCTTTTTTCTGTTTAGGGTTTCTAGGCTTTGCAAATACACTGTATATCTGTTTTTAAGAGTTTTTTTTTCTTGTTTCATTATGTATAATTTTTATCATTACTAAAAGATTCTGATCTTTAGAATCTGAGAGGATTTTGCCTGCCAAGTATTAGAATTAACTATTTTTCCTTGTTCTTAGAAGAATATGCCAGAATATGTTCACTCTGAAAGTAAATGACTGTAAATAACTCAAGAGTTATTTATGCTGGACAGGCAACTTAAAAAGAGCTTTCATTGCAACATCATGGCATGAGCAATTAATGAGACCTTGAGTTTTTGGAGATTTTTGGAAAGATCTTCTACCATCTATATACATTTACAGAAAAAAAATATCTAAATAAATAAAATGAGTAAATCATAGCAATCTCTTTCAGCCAGCAGGTGAAAGTATCACAAAAGCCAGGGGCTGAAAGCTGATCAGACTTATGTTGTTAGAGCCAATATTAGCAGTGATTAATCTCTGAAGCAAACTACTGGAGGAGTGACAACCTCTTATCTCTGAATGCCCTCAAAAACTGTATTGGATGTCTTTCTGTAGTATAGCTAAACACAAGTACCAGGCTTAGCATAGAGTAAATGAGTGGAATGTGTTGGTCTGTATTGTTGAGAAAGACGGAACGTTATTTTCACTCATTAGCAGCATTTCTGGAAGGCCATGCCCTAAGCATAGACCAGATTTGCATAAATAAACCATCTAATATTTTTTGTTTGGTTTGGTTTTTGTTTTTTTTTCTGAACTTTCTGAATATTTTAACTACATGAAAATCCTTGAATATTGGAAATCATAGATATACATTCAGACTTCTAAGTGCCATCCAGCTTTTCAGCGGTGAAATGAGAAAGCAGCCAAGCCTTCTGCTGCCAGGGTGCAGCAGAACCCTCAGACAGATGGATGTCGCTGCTCAAGCTGCCCCAGGCCCAATGGTAATGATCAGGCCCAGGTCTCTCCAGAACTCTGCTCATGACAACTCCAGAACAGGAGTCCAGAGAATAAGTCAGAAGTAATAATTGTGAGAAGTAGCCTATATAAAACAGGACCTTACATTATTACAGTGCTTCAACTAAAGTAAAGGAAACAAAAAAGAGGGGAAAGGGGGAAGGTCCAAATAACAAAAACTTAGAAACTCAGTGTGGGTAAAAGGCAGTTATGGGGAGCAGAGGAAGGCAAACAGGATTGTAATTATTATGGAGTGGGTCTCTATCATGAGACATGCTTCTAGCTGGAACCCTCTTAGAACAGACTTTCACCTTAGAAGGAGGAAATTGTTTTGAAGCAAAAGAACCACAGGTTGAGATGAGAGGTCACACTGCTGTTTGGTCTCCGTAAACTTTCAGCAAGTGTCAATGAATGTCAGTGGATGCCGTTTTTTCTGCATGGAGAAATTCAATGCCATGTCTTTGCTTTATATGCACTTCTGTGTCAGACACCATTCTGTCAGACTGCCCCTCTGCTGCTATCTGTCACACAGCAACAAAATTTAATGGAATATTGGTGGAAAGTTCAACCTCTGCTGCCATACCACCAACATCCTCCTCTGACATCATGGGCCAACCAAATAAAATGGGAAACATTACTTTCAAAGCAGCCCTCATATTTGGACACGAGTCCCAAAACGTAAAATCTTGCTATGCTTTGCAAAAGTCTTTAGCTCTCTGTGGGAATCATCTTTTCTCAGGTATGTATCCTTCAGTGCTCAAAAACATTCAAGACTGTCACTGCATCTACAGCAGAAGAGCAGTTGGTTCTAGTCAGCAGCAATATGAACATGGGGTTTTGTTTAATATTCTGTAGGCATATTCTTAAAATGTCAGTGCATATTTTAGACACTTCACTGAACTTCTGTGCGTCACTTCATGTTTTTCATTTCTTTTCTGAAGTGCAAATATATGAGACACAACTGAAAACCATCAATTGCCATTGTACTGTTTGGCAGTTTCTTTTGATTCATCGTAATAGCTCATCGTGGGAACTGCTCCTCTGTACACTTACATGTATATCATTCAGTGAAGGTTGTTTGGTAAGATGTGTCTATTCCCTTAAGGGGAAAAGAAATACTTTTTTCATCCCTTGTCCCCACAAGAGCAGGAGTTTGGGGAAATAATCTTGTGTTGACACCTTTTTCCTCCGAAGTTTTTACTCCAGAGCTGGATAACTGTTTAACCTTCATGCTACCCATCCTGGCTGTTTTCGAGTATTGAGTTCAAACAAATATTAGACATTACAGCATATTTATCTTTGATTCAAAATCCTTATTGCTTTAAAATGTTAATGCAAGTATGGTGCTAAGAGGACAATATATATATATATATTTTAAATTTCAACAAAATAGAAACACTACTCACAAGTTTTTTCTCCTTCATATCAAATGCAGTTAAAAATGCAAGTCCTTGTTTTGCCTTAAGGTGCATGAGGCTGTGCAGGAAAAACACTGAACCTTGAACTAAGATCCTGTAAGACAGATCTGCTCCTTTTTTCAAATATATATTTTGATCTTCTTGAACTACAAGGAAACACAGATAGGAATAGTACCTCAGGCATGTCATTTTGGAAACCAAGACAGAGCAGAGACAAACATATTTTTCTGTGTAGGTGTTTTTCATTCTGTGATAAAATGGTATATATCTCTTCTGTAATACAGATTGTGTTTACTGAACTTGAAGACTGGTTACATATGAAACAGTGTTCATGCTTCAGATCTTATTAAGCCTCTCTGGAATAAGGTGAAGATTTGATTGTTTTTATTTGCTGTATTCCTTTTTGGTATATGAAAGCAGAGAGGATGTGAATTACACATATATACAGCTTGGGCTTTTCATTCATTTTTGAATACAGTGTTGGAGCCACTGTTTAATATTTATCTTCTAATTTTTGTAAGAATCTACATTTCTTAATCTATGTGTGATGGCAGTATGTGTCAGAAGGTCAGGACCAGGACTGCAAGCAAGATTTCTGGTGCTATTTCTGGTTCAGTCAGTGACTTCTATGACTACAGGCATTTGCTCTTGGCCTCAGTTTCCTTGCAGATAAAGTAGAAGTGACAACACTTGATTTCCTTTGCAAACTGCCTTTGAAGCTAGGAAAGAAAATCCAAATGGAAGGATGATGAAGAATGCTCCCTTGTAAATGAGCAGTAAATATAATTACAGAGGTAATTTTATTCATGCTACATGAAAAATCACTAGCTCAGGTACAGAAATAATATTTAGGCTGCAGTGCAGAGCTCAGCAGGAATTGCAAAACCCACGTAGGTTCCAAGTATGTATTCTGCTGGCTAACCCCTGAAGAACTTGAATTCAGCACTTCCATCGATACTAGAAGAGGGTTTAAAATTGCTCGTTTATGTCTGCATAAGATTCAGCCAAACTTCTGACTGTAGAAGATTATCTCCACCAGTAAATTAAATATGCAGGACTTAATAGGAAGGTATTAATGAAGAGCTGACAGTGTTAAATATTTCAGGATTCCTAACAATCCTGAAAATCAGATAAAACCTGAAATACTCAGCAGTATTGAGAACAGATCTAAATGAAGGTCTGCCTAGGCTCACTGGCTCCTCTACCATGTTCATAAACTGCTGCATTAAGATCTTCTAAATTCAAAACACAGCTACTGTCTTTGTCTCCCTCCCTCTATACTGGTTAATGCTGTCCTGACCAGCAATCCACCAGGGGGAAAAATAGTTGAACTACTGCCCTGCAGTGAGGAGATGTGCTTTCCACATGTTACTTGTTCAAGGAAAGCCCAATTGGAAAGCACACATTTGCAGCTCCAGCCTGGCACTCTGCCTAATCGCCACTTGGAGTCTTTATTAGCGCTTATACTTAAGTGAGAATTCTTACACAGTAAAAAATAAATAATAATAATTCAGAGGCTCATTCAGTGTAGAACTCTCAGAGATGAATACAGAGGATTTTTAACTGTATTTGGTCAGAGCTCAAATAGTTAGGAATGAACATAAGCCTAGGGAACGGCCTGGCCTTGTTTTAAAGAAACTGAATATAGGATTCAGCCACAGATATAAAATGCTCTACATAAAGGAGCTTTAAAATGTCAACCAGTTCCTGAATAAGTTATTGGAAGTGATTGGAAATGGATAACATCAGCAAATAATCTTATCTGATGAATGGTGGTGAGTATACACAGTTACTTCTAGAGCTCCTTAATATCATTTCAGAGAAGATTTTCTCAATGGCACTCCAACTCGGATTTGTGATATGATAACCTGTAGTCAAACAATCAAAAAGGAATTAATTCATCAAGAGAAAGTAGAAATCTAAGAATAAACAAGTATCTGTGATATGATGATATACGTCATTTCAAAATAATGCAGTTCAGTTACATTAAAACATAAATGATCCAGAACAGGTTGCACTGTAAAACTTTCCTTTTCCAAGGGGTCTAGATTAAAGTGCTTGGAGAATGTGATAACTGCCACGTCACAAAAACAATTTTATGTATAAACATATTTTCTGTGCACTAGAAATACACTGTAGAAAACATTTCTCTGTGTCTGCCTCATCAATTCCATTTTCAAATTTCATCTCAAAAATGTACCTCCTCTTTGCGTGACTACTCACCCAAATTCTTCTCTCTCTTTGCTTATATTTCTTGCTTCTTTCCTAATTTTTATTTCTAAAAATCCTATATAGATATGAAATATATTCTACAAAATTATACTGTACTCTGCAAGACCTACCCAGCAAAATAATGAATGCCTAAGCCCAGACTAATTAGAATGGTTTTCACAGATCTTTGGATTCGTGCAACAGTCAGACACTGAGGTATTGTTTAATACCACTTTCAGACTCCCTTCCATATTTTCTTCCCTTTTTTTCCTCTACCTCCTGTCGTTTTTGTAATTCTGAAAGGGGAAATAATCTCTACAAGGAGAAACTGCAGCATAACTCTTGGGAAGGAGATGGTAGAAGTGATGTGGGATCATGACAGCATGCAGTTCACCAGCAGCAAAGCTAGTTGATTTCAGCAGGATACTGCTGGATTGTGCTCAGCACATTGGATGTCCAGCAAGGTCTGGAAAGTAGTGAAAGAAAATAAACCACTAATACTGACCTTAGAGATGAAACAAAACATAAGCTCTCTGTTAAGTGGTATGATGAAAAGCTTGCTTGAGAACAGCCACCTTTAACCTTTAAAAATGTTGTTTTCAGAGATTACTTTCTCTGGTAATTTTAGAAAACAAGACTTCATTGAACATAAAGGATGCCTCTTGCACTTATCTGACCAATTTCTCATGGGGTGAAATACTTCCTCCTGCTCTTTATTGGAACCACTATTTTTCAGATTCAAAGCATCACACAGCCCGCAAGTTCCAAAGACAAAGGCAACCTTAATGATGGACCTGACCTTTCTCCTGCAAAGTTCAGGACTTTTGCTGATGTGGAGACTGGCCAATCTTTTCAGTGGGGAAGTGAGAACTGAAACAGTCCGTACTGGATAAATTCAATTCCCGCTGTTGTCAGTGGTAGAGATCTTCATTGGCTTTGATGGCTGGTGAACAGTGTTTTTATAATTTGGCATTAAGTAGGCAGAAGGCTGCTGCATTAGCATCAAAGCATGTAACACAAGCTTTATATCTTCTGTAGACTGTGACTTTGAAGCATGATCAGATACTTTACAAATATTATCTAACATTCACATGAGAAGAGGATAGCATTAGCTTACAAAAAGAGTAAGGGAAAAAAAGCAAAGGTTTAAGAGTGGTAAGAAACTGTATAGCCGCTTGAAACAAAGACTTTTGATTAGATCTGGTATTAAAGCTCAAGGGAAACAAGGGAAGATGAATGACATTCAGAGACACTAATTAGAAAACAAAGGGTAACAAGCTTATTGCTGCCATTCCATAAAGTGGACTTACCTACTGAGCACTGAGTGCTTTACACCAGTAAACTGTCATTACTGTTTCAGAGCATTGGAAGCAAACTATGTATGAGAGGCAAAATAATATAAAAATATTTATCCTAAAATTTCTCAAAATATACTTGCATTTACACTGTGAACTAATAAAACAGAAATGAAAGTCCTAAAAATTAAAAATTTCACTCTTATTCTTTCTATACCTAAATGGTGTGAAAGTTGTACAGCACCTTAATTTCCCAATTTTGAGCTTGGAATTACTGAACTATCATTAAGGATTATATGGTATGCAGTCGATTGAAAACTGTTCTTTTTATTAGTATCCAACACGAATATTGGTCAAGTAATACTTTTGTACATCTGTTTACTGTATGATATTATTATAGCAAAATTGAAAATAGCTATAGCTGGAAAAAATGGGAAAATTAATGGCAAGAATGAGGAAAAAAGAAGGAGTGAAAAACAGTAATATGACTTTTCTCCAAAGGTTTTTAAAATGACATCTGATTTGCCATCCTTCGTTGTTTTTTTTATAGCAAGGAATGTTTCAGTTAGGAGTTACACACTACCTCTGATTTACCAAGTATGCTATTATTAATTTAGCTTTCCTTCTGGAGTACTTTTAAAGCACTGGGGTGAATATTGTCTAATCTGAATATTTCTTAGTGTTCCTTTTGATAATAGTTTTCACAGCCCCATCAAGAGTCACTTAAATTGCAGACAGACCTCCTTGTGAAGGAAAGAGCCAGGTCACAGAAACCTTCCCAGTTCCTCAGCACTAGGTACTGATCAGTACTTCTCCATTTTGATTCCCTCCAATGGCTTTGTCCTCCACATGCCTTCCTTTTTATATCCTGATCACCAGTTTGCCTACAATCTCTATGTGAGGTTTAAATATCCAGCTGGTTTTGAGGACGGATTTAATAGTAATTTTGAGCCCTTGGCAATTCATTCTTCATTTTTTGTTCTTACCGCATTTTTATATCGACTTTATCAGAATTTACAACCTTTTTTATTTTACTCTCTTGGATGTACCATCAGCATTGTATCTCCTTATTCAAGAACTTAGCAGAGATTCGCTGCTGTACTTCCATTACAGCTTTTTCTTTTTGCTATTTGTGAAGACTGAACTGTTTGGACTGCTTCTTTTGGCAACTTTTTAAAGAGTAGTTTTCCTCTTCTTTATGTATTTAATTTTTTGAAGCTGAATACTCAATCTAGTGGATTATTAGTCTTTATTATTATTGTAGAGATTTCCATTTCCCACTTCCCAGATCCCAGGAGCAGTGTTAGAGAGCAGCTCTTTCCCTGAAGACCTTTGAAACAAAACTCTCACATTACTCACAACCAAGCCCAGGGTTGTGTTCCCTATTGTGGGCCTCCTAATCAGCTGTTTCTCCATTTCTTGCAGGAGCCACTGATAGTATCTAAAAATTCTCTGCTTCACGTCCGGATATGACATTTGTCTAGTCTATCTGAGAGTAATTAAGATCTCTCATTACAGTTGCATTTCCTACTTCTCCGGTCTTTTTCAGCATATTCCAGTCAATGTAGCTGTCATAGTTGTGTCACAGGTAGTATAGATCCAATATTATATTCTTATTCTTAGGACTGAAATACCAGCTCACACATAACCTTTCCTCCCTGGGTCACTTTCACTGGACTTCCATCTTGCATAGTAAGAAGCAGGTTATACACAAATTGAGAGTATACAATTATTTATTTGATATTACACACAACAGGGAAACTAAGACCAATGACCTACTAGGCTAAGCACTAACGTGCTCATCCTCACTTTACTGAGGTAGCCTTTTCTGGCCAGACTATTGTCACTCAGAAGGAAAGGGTTATCTGCAGTTTCTGTTTGGTCCTTGGGCTGAATCTCCATGCTCTTTCATTGCTGTGCTTGGGGTCTCTTTTCCATTTTTTTCATCTTGCATGCTTTTTTTCATCTTGCATGGTCGTATACTTCCTTATAAAGGGCTTTTCTAGTGTGACAGAGCCAAAGTAGAGCATTGCCAAATAGTCCATGGAGCATCAACAGATGATCACTAGGGCTGAAAGTTGTCCATACAGGCTCCTTGTTCCTCACTGAGATCTTTGATTCATTGACTTGATTTAAAATCTTAATATATCATTAATATTTATGACCAATGGAATTTATTTTGCTTCTCCTGCATTTTTATTCTTAGTATTACAACATCCCATGAAGTGTTTTAAATAATCAGCAAAGTAATATATTTAAGAGTAGATTTCATTCTCATTCTGTGGACTCACTCCTCAGTTTGGTGGCACTGGAGTAGAAGTACATGCTACTGCTTTGGCTCCCTTGCATGAGCTTCAGTCTGAGCAGCAGTGCGCATTTTTTTTTTTTTAGTTAAGTAAAAAAGATATTATGCTAAACAGCCAAGCCTTCAGAACTTGAACATTAGACATTTCTTCAACCAAGGTAATGTTGAACATGAGAGAAACATTTAATTTCACTTAGAATCTCTCATTTAATGTCTTAGGCTATGATGATGCTGAATTTTTGCATCCTTCTCACTCTCATCCACAAGGTTTGGGGCTTAGAGATCACTGCAGCTTTTCCATGGGTGGCAGCACAGCCAGTGCTGGAAGTTGGTGGGGAGGTGGCAGAGTCACCATGACCCACAGAACAGAACCGATTGGAGATGTCCCATTGAGGACACTGCCCAGCCCTGCCTCACCAGCACAAGGGCAGTGCTGGCAGTGGTCTGAAACTGAGGCTATGGCCTCACTATGCTCCTGGCAGCTCTCCCACGTACTTCTCCTTCCTGCAGCCTGTTTCTTGGCTGCATCATAGCAAAGCTGGCTGTCAGCACAAGGCAGCCAAAGCTTTGTGGGCAAGATGAGACTACAGAAATTGCTAGTGTTTTCAAGGCCCCAACATTCACTACCTTTTAAGTAGTGTTTTCATTTCCTCCTGTTTTCACAGCCTTTTCTGGTAGCCATGCATTCTCAAACATATTCAATTTAGATTCATGAAGTATTACACCTCCAGCTGCTTTTCCTGCATCCTCTTTTATCACTTCAGCTGCCTCATCTCTATATCACATTTATTGATAGGGCTAAAGACATCCATCTCCTGTGTTCTACATATTCTCCAGTCGCTCAAATACATTTGTCTTATTTTGGTTTGCAAGATCATCATGCTTCTCAGTTCTTTTCTCTTTCAGTTTGGATTTGCAATGGGCAGGATGGTGAATGTCCAGCTCTGCATCAGCATCTTCAGGTTTGCTCCGGGCTGACTGCAGGCAGTTGCTACTACAGGCGCTCACAGTTTGCCTCATGCCAGGTTCTCTGTGTGCCCACAGCTCTTGGTCATCAGATGATCATTTGCCCTCATGCTGCTTCTCTACTCAGATAACTTGGCTGCTCCAATATCCAGCTGGATTCATCGAAGTGCACAAGCTAACACTGACATCAGCCAGGCCCAGTTCATGCCAGCTGCCACGTTAATTTTTTTCACTATAGAACTGGAGAAAGTTTGCCATCCTTAGCCCTAGCATTTTTGGGAAGGCTAGTTTCTTCTAGTTTTTATTAGAAGAAACACATTAAGCAAATTTGTAAAAACAGATCTAAATTAAATGCACTCCTTATAGATATACACACGTTACTGTATACAAACACACTTATATATATAGTAATGAAAATAAAAAGCAGTATGTATGAAGTAACCAGCTATTACATATGAAGTCCTTGCAAAAGATAGCAGGCAGTAATACCAGAGATAGCTGCCACTTGATCCCCATGAGGTTTCTTAAGCAGTGAGCTATTTCAAGATTAGAGTGTAAAGTATTATAGCTACAGAAAACCATCTTATATTTTAATTTCTGTAACTTCTAATATGTATACTGTTTTGTTTTTTTTTTTCTTTGTGAGACAGTGGAATTGGTACCAACTCATTTATGAGCAATGTGCTAGCAACCATTCCGAGGTCCTTGTCAAATTCAGTAATGAATTCTTCTCAGTTTAGCACTTGTTTTTGGGTATTGGGAAGTCTGCCAAGCTCTGAAATTTGATTTAAAGCTTTTAGCTAATTGTACTTCTTTTCTATTTGTTTCATTTAGAAAATTTGTTGTAGTGAAACTGCAATTTATGACCTTGTTCTTCTTCTAACACAGAATAAATTTTTATAAAAATTTAACAGCAGGGAAGTAATAATTGTGAAAACAAAGCTCACATCTCTTGAAATATTAAATCAGTTTTTCCTTTTCTAGATAAAGAATGTAATCTTTTATTAAAAATAAATATATATAACCTGCTAAGACTGTGTCTACACTGTTATCTAAAAATTATTTTTTTCACAGGAAACTTGGTTCGACAGAAGAGCAAAGTTCAGTTTAGACAACATGAGAATATTGGTACATCTTCTTTGCTTGGATCTTCTCATTAATTCAAGCTGGTCAATGCCTTGTTTCAAAATAATCCACAAAGTGTGGAAAGTGTGACCTCAAAGTAAAGAAATCAAGGGGAAGAACGAGAAGAAGGTTAGAATCAGTTCAATTATTTGACAACACTTGGGAGCATTATGAAAATTTTGCTAAACTATAAGGGACTCTACACTGAATGTACAGTGAGTCTGACATTACTGCAGATATGGAGAGTCCTTTCTGCATCTAAGGAAACTTCAGTGGGGTAGACTAAGCTGGGTTTGGGGGGTTAATGCTTAAAGGTAGATCCCAGTCAAGTCTTAATTACTAGTGAGTGGTTTCTGCTGCTGAACACTTTCAATTATGCTGCCATCATAATTAGCCTCAGCTTCTGACAGATAAAATTATAACTTTTGTTTAGGTAAACTTTATTCATTTTCTGTTGAATGCCTCTCCAAATACTTCCTTGATGATTATTATTCAATACTGCACTTAGAAAAAAAAAACCCTAAAATTTATTAATGTGTCTGGGAAATGTTTACAAGGGAAGATAACTCAGTAAATGTTAATTAAGTCATTAATATTTGACAGAGTGAACACTAGCTCATTATTCTTTTGGTGAAAGAGAGTAGTAAATATTTTTTTGCCTGAGTTTTATGGTAAAACTTAAAGAGCAGATAGCTATCCAGATACTTCATGGAATGAAAGACCAGCAATGGCAGTTTCATTCATTTCATGTCTGGAAATGATGAGATTGAGCCTGCATAGAGCTCTTTCTTAAATGCTTTTCAAAGCTAGAAAGGAAAAAAGAACAACACAGTTTTGAACAAAAATGTGGAATGATAGATTGAATCTCAAACCTTTTATGGCTGTTCTACAGTTGCCTAATACCCCTTGCTGTTGTGCAAAAAAGCGCTGTGTGATTAAACACACAAAAAACTTGTGCCAATCATTCTATCACTTACTTCAACTGATGGCACGTTTTCACATATTCAGCTTTTAATATCTGCCCTGAAATGGGATCACTGACTCTGACACATCCCTTTATGCATCCTACTTACAAGATTTTTAACAAGCAGGAATGTGACTTACATGTTTGAGGCTACCTATTGTAACTGTCACTCACAGCACCGTGTTCAAGGACTTTGCTTTCAGAATCATGATTTCCTGCTTTCAGTCCTGTGTTTGCAAACTGTCTCAAGCAGAGACAGGCAGAAACCACATCAGAAACACCCAGAACAAAAGGAGGAAATTGTCTTATGGAAATAAGCTTCAGGCAGAGCAAGGCTTTTGTGAATGCTAAAAAAATGATAGTGTTCCTCTCCAGTTTAGATTAATTGTTTTAATTGCCAACTGTTAAGCCATCACTTTGTGTGCCATGTGAGATATATGCTCAGATTTGAAGGGGTTAAACAAGTTGGAACTGATGTAACCTGCCCATTTTCTGATCCTTCTTAAGAAACTGCAGTACTAGATTGTCATCCATGCATCACTGAATTCCGAAGTTTGTTGTTTCACTGATTTTTAGTCTCTTTCAGACCATATTTTAGTCTTTATTATACTAATAAATTTTAATGGAATATCAAGTTAAACCAAAGTCAATTTAACTAAGTGCAAATGATTGAACAGGAATTTAATTTGCAGTAGGAAGCAACAGTGGGATACATATCTATATATATATATATATGTATATATATACATACATACATATATATATATATATATATGTATGTTTTTGTCTTAGGTAAGTAAAGAAAGGAGCATCAGTGATTGGTCCTGGAGCAGGACAGCACTGTGGTTGAACCCAGCACTCAGTTCAGCATCACTGATCCTTTTGCTCAGTCCCATCTCCCAGTGGGATAAGTGAGAGAATCGGAAAAATAAAGAACGAACTCACAGGATGAGATAAAAACTATTTACTAAGACTGAAAAGGGAGAAAAATAAGTAATGATAATAATATATACAATTTACACATGCATGTTTATAAAACAAGTGATGCAGTGAACAACTGCTCACCACCCACCAACTAATGCCAGCCAGTCCCAAAGCAACGGCTACATTCCAGGCCAGATCTCTCAGTTTTAATAGCTTTTACGGATCGCTATATGGAATGGAACGTCCCTTTGGCCAGTTTAGGTCAGCTGTCCTTGTTCTTTCCATTCCGAGCACCTTGTGCTCTCTAACTGGCAGAGCAGAATGAGAAACTGAAAACCTGAAACATCCTTGACTCTGTACAGCACTGCTCAGTGACAACTAAAATGTCAATGAGTTATCAGTGTTGTTTTTCTCCTAACACCAAAACATAGCATCATACCAGACACAGTGAAGAAAATCAGCTCTTTTCCAGCTGAAAACAGGACACACTGATTTCATTTCTAGTAAATACACAGTTTGAGGTACTCATTCATTGAAGGCATATACATGGTTAAATCCCCCAAATCTCTGCAAACAAAAAACTGCTATGCATAATACTGTATGAGTTTGTCATTAGTTAAACAGTTTTAAGTCACTTTAAGTGGAGGGTAGTCACATTAGTAGAAGCAGTATTTACACTTATACAAAGGGCTAAAACACAAGACTAAAGCCATTCTCATCCTGCCGTTTTTACTCTGCTGCCCTTTCTGACACTGTTGTGGGTGTACACAAGCACATTTTATTTCTGTCATTTGTGCTCTGCTATGTGCCTTGACTGGCAGAGCCTCTTTACAGCTTCAGGTAAAGAAAACGGCATTAAAACAATCCAGAAGCCATAAAATGGGAACAATTCTGAATATCAGATATCATATAAGCAGTTAATGCATGGTTACTCAGCTGAATTTCACATAGGTTTTATCAGGCTACAAAGATCAAGGATTTACTTACATTTGAGCGTAGCAACATCTCAAGCTATTGAAGTAATGGTAGAGTTTGCTGAAGAAGCTGGAGGTCAGCTATCCTAAAGTGTTTGAGTGCTGCTATGTCTATTAAGAGAAAAAAAAAAATTACAATAATTATATATATATATATATATAGTAATTATTAGTTTGCAAGTTCATAGCATGCCTGATTGTTTGCCTGCCTACTGCACTCCTAATCAGTGCCAGAGGCAAAGGTGAGAGTTTTGTATGCTAAACACTAGAAACAGGACACTGGTCATAACACATACAGTTGCCAGCCAGGAGGGGAACAGAGCACCAAAGCTGATATCCTGACTATTCCCATCAAAAGGAAGACAAAACATTAGATGAATGAGTGAAGAAAAAAAAGTCTTTGTTATATAACTATATCCTAAGTTGATTAAACATGCATTAGTGACACTAATCTTCTGAGCGCTCGGTGAGGGAATCAGCAGTTACCTCTACTCTTCTTGGGTGGTGCACACACAAACAGCCCCTTCATATTTAGCATCACTATCTTGTAAATGTATCACATTTAATGTTGTTATTCAGAAAAATAATCTTTTAAGCCATGAGAACCTGGTTGTCACTATATTTTGGGAAGAATTCATGTAGACCCACTCTCACATTACTTTTGATATTGAACTGCTGGTCACACACCAGTTGAAAGAGATACCATTATTTTTCTCCACACTTTGGTTTATTTAGGACTTGGCTTTGAAGCAATCACAGCTGGTAGTAATCTACACAGGGACTGAAATCTCAAAATTCTAGGCTTTGAATAAATTCAAATTCAGATGTGTACCCAGGACAAGAATTTGTGGTTATGTAGCAGCAAGTTGCTTTTCAGGTTTGCAGAGCTACCCTGTTCATAAAGAAAGAAAAGGGTATTTTGTTGTTGTTGCTGTTGCCAGCACTCAGTATTATCTAAGAAATATACATTTCAAAATGGTATAATCTGGACTTTTTAAGGTTTTGATAATCTACAAGTTTGAAAAGAGTGGATAGAAATATCCTCTTGTTGGCTGTATAGAACAGAGCATTTAAGAAAAGCATTTATAATTTGAGGATGTTTTAACAATAAACTACCTTCAACTTCAGTTTTTACAGCAAAATAGATCTTTTTATTGTTGCCCATGATTTAAGTAGGAACTATATAAATGCAGACTGGTGAAATAGGCAGAAAGAGAACAGGAACATGGGACTCTGTACATCCCATGGTGATGCTCCTTCCAAAATAGTAAAGTTCTGATTAATGATTACAGTTCCTAAATGAAACAGCAATATAAGCACTGTTAAGACACTGTATTTTGAATAGGTGATCATAATACTTCTTATTGCACTGATGGCTTTTTCAAAATAATTATGTTCAAATCTCCCAGGATAATAACATTTAGAAAACACTGAATGCATGACATTCCACGTAAGGTATAATCTCTGAAATTGTTTACTTTTATTGTCAAAGCTTTTGTAACTATTCAGAACTGATTTAATGGAATCATAGAATGGCTTGTATTGGAAGGGATCTAAAAGATCATCCAGTTCCACCCCTTCTGCTGCAGGTAGGGTTGCTACCCACTAGACCTGGCTGACCAGGGCACCAACCAATATGACCTTGAATGCCTCCCTCCCGTCCTCTCCCCTCTCCTCTCCTATAAACAAGCCCAGCTCTGTCAACCTTTCTTCCTAAGAGATGTGCTCCAGCCCTCTGAATTTCATGACCCTTCCCTGTTCCTGCTCCAACAGCTCCCTGTCTTTCTAGTATTGAGGATTCAGGCTTAGGTGCAGTGCTCCAGCTAGGTCCTCATGAGGGTAGAGCAGATAGGAACAATCTCAACAACAAACCTTCTCCCTGCTGCCCCCCTCTTTTGATGCAACCCAGTATGCAGCTGGCTTTTAAGGCTGCAAGTGTACACTACTGGCTCATGTTGTGCTTTTTATTCACTGGGATCCTAAAGTCCTTCACTGTAGGGCTGCTCTCCCAGTCTGTAAATATATCTATTGCTACAACTCAAGTGCAACATCTTGCACTTGGCCTTGTTGAATCTTATTAAGTTCATGTGGGCCCACTTTTCAAGCCTGTACAGGTCCTTCTGGATGGCATCCCTTCCTTCTGTTATATCAACATATCATACCAATCAGCTTGGTGTGATCAGAAAACATGCTGAGGGTGCACTCAATCCCACTGTTTTGATAAAGATAATGAAGAGCACCTGTCCTAAGAATGACACCTGGGATACACCATACATCACCAGTCTCCACCAGGACATAGAATCATTAACCACAACCTTCTGGCTCGGATGATCTAACCAATTATTTATCCAGCAAATAGTCCAGCCATCAAACCCATCTCTCTCTAGAGATAAGAATGTGATGTGGGACCACGTCAAAGGCCTTGCGGAAGTCCAGGTAGGTGACATCAGTTGCCCTTTCAGTGGACACTGTGACCCCATCGTAGAAGGCCACCAGACTATCCAGGCACAGTTTTCCTTTGGTGAAGCCATGCTGGCTGTTTCAGATCACTGAGGGTCTTTCATGTGACTTAACATAGCTTCCAAGTGGATCTGCTCCACGATCTTCTGAGTCACAGTGTGCAAATTGGTCATTCAACCAAGTATAGGGATAAAAGACAAATCAAAGCACCTAGTAGCTGGTTCCCTCTGTAGTTTTTCTCAGGATACTTGGCATACTAGAGAGGTGAGAAGGCCCAGGGCACATCACCAGCCCACCTCATTTTTGTGGAGCACTTGTGCTACTCAGTCACTTTCAAGAGGAAAATGACAGCGTCTTGTATTTCTGTGGTATTACCAAAAATCCTTTTCAGTTGTTTCCTAATTAATATGAAGATTTTTTGTTTGGTTCATTTCCTCTGTTCATAACCTTGGCTACTTTAACTGTTACCTTGGAAACTGTTTGGTCATTCATATTGCAAACACCGTTTCTAAGCTACAAAGTGTATTCTGAGGAGCGAAAGGGAAGTTTAAAGAATGGTAAAAAAAAAAATTGTTCTCCCTAGCCTTTCTAAAAGACCTCCCTAAATGTAATGCCTCCTGTTTTATCATGTTGGCCCACACATTCAAAGGCAGGTGTTGCTGGTATGGCAGTACAGGTTGAATCTTCCTGCCAATATTCTGTTCGGCAGTCTGACGAAATGGCACCTGGTAATAAAGTGTGTATGAATTAAAGGTGTGTCCCTGAATTCCTTCATATGGAAAAAATGGCACCCACTAACCTTCATGGACACTTGTCGAATATTTAAGGAGATCGAACAGTGGATGTAAAAATAGCAAGGTGATGGGTGGTGTGTTTCAGTAATGGTAACAGCCACAGTGGGTCACCAACACTGGTGCAGATTTTTACGAGCATGGCATGCAGGCTCTTATTCATCACTGGTGAAAATGCATAGATAGTGGTGTT
>NW_024962335.1:2712836-2768596 GCF_019238085.1 Lagopus leucura | reverse complement strand
TGCAGGCTCTTATTCATCACTGGTGAAAATGCATAGATAGTGGTGTTGAAAAATAGTGTTTTGTTGCTGAGAATTTGATCTATCAAATTGTGTTATTGTGCTCTTTGTTGTAGTTTCCATGGAAATAAATAGAAGGCATTACTTTTGGAGGGTCCTACGTATTTCTGTAGTCCTTCACTACTTCATGAAATACCAGAGTTTCAATTTCTAGTAGGTGGAAAAGAAGGGCTGGGAAAAAGGATAGGATTCTGTGTAAATACATTTCTTGTACAGTAATGATTTGTGAAATGAAAACACTGAACACATGCAGCTCTAAAGGTCTTGGAACATTGCTATCAGAAAACTCCCCAAACCAATTCAAAATTAAAAGGAATGAATAAGATAGCAATGAAGGGCCTTAGAGCTAAGATAGAAGAAATACTCTGAAACACAGTCAGTGTGAGAAGTAGATAGTGTTTTGGCAGTAGAACAATTCTAACACTAAGGTATAGACATCTGCTAAACAGTCTTACAAAATGGCTGCAGGGGGTGTTCACAACAAATCATTGGTAAATAGCTTAGTAAAGGGTAGAGTAAGTTTGCGAAGTAGCTTGGTTGTCAGAATACCTAGACCAAGGCAGTGTAACAGGGAGGAAGAGTCTAACATGCATTGTCCTCTTGTCCCCTTGGCAAGTGGGGAACTGTAGGTGGACCCAATATGCATTGTCCTGCTGTGCCCCTTGAAAAACAGTGGGGTCCTAGTATGCATTATTCACTTGTTCCTCACTGAAAGATGGAAGAACAACAGATGGGTGATAAATTGATATGGAAAAATATTTTAGCAAACATGTCAGGAAGATTATGAGCTTGATATGCTCAACCAATGAGCAACAGGAATGGTACCACCTGTACTGAAGTGAGGGTATTTAATTGGAGAGGATTTCAGTGATAAGTTACACAATTTCTCCCCTGACATAAGGGGGTGTGCACCCATTACTGCAATAATGAATATATATTGCTGCTTCACAAAGATCTTTGCCTGATGAGAAACTATTGATTCTGTTTCTTACAGCCAAGACTGTCCTTATTGTATACTGCAGTCTGATACAGAAATGTCATTATTTCAGCTACTGAAAAGCTGGATCTCTGCACCAGCAATTTTAATCTTTTTTTAAACAAGTTGAAAGAACCAGTGCAGATCCCTCTGTTACTACAGCTATTTCCACCATCTTTTCATTCAAAACCTCAACATATGGAGTATCTCAACACCATATTGCTTTCAGCAGTGTAGACATAACCACAGACTACAAATCAAACAACAGTTAAAACCTCAAAGAGGATTTCCAATAATGTACATTAACAAATTAAAAGACTACTATGATCAAACACATAATTACTTATGCATGTTAGATAACAGTATTCTGCTGTTTGACATATGCTTATAAATGAATGATTTCAGAGGCCTTTGTTATACCACCACACAGTAATGAATGGAACACTAGTAAACTCCTGCAGTGTATCAGTATATAACTATTAGAATTGTATTCTTCTATAAAAGTTTCAGTAACAATTTAGAAATCATCAGAGTGCTTGAAAATAACATGAAAAGACCATTTATCACCATCTGTGAAGGACATGCAAATTCATTTCCCAGGGCACAGAAGATTTGAAGTATGGTTTAACATAAGCTATATTTAGTTAAACTGAAGATCAGTTGAACAATTGAAGCAACTGAAAACCAAACAAACAAGTAAACAAAACTTATAAAAGCACACACACAAGAAAAAAAAAAAAAAAAAAAAACACAGAAAAAAAATCAAGAAAATGGGTAGCAAAAAAACCTAATATATAAGATTTTAAAGTAATCCCAGATGTGATTATAAAGTAGGAAAAAACCTCACTGAGAGCAGCCCTGCCAAGATCTTGGGGGTCCTGATGAACCAAAAGCATGACATGAGCCAGCAGTGTGCAAGAGTATCTGGGCTGCATCAGAAGAGAGGTGGCCAGCAGAGACGGGGAGGTGATTGCACCCCTCTTCTCTGCCCTTGTAAAGTCCCATCTGGAGTACTGTGTGTCCAGGTCTGGCGCCCTTAGCACAAGCAGGAGGTGAAGCTGCTGGAGCAGGTCCAGAGGAGGGCCACAAAGATGATTGGAATGCTGGAATACCTCTCCTATAAAGAAAAGTTGAGGGAACTCAGCTTGTGCAGCTTGGTGACAAGAAGGCTCTGGGGGTGACCTCATTGTGGCCTTCCAGACCTTGAAGGAGCTTACAAGCAAGAGGGAGATGGACTTTTTACACGGTCTGATAGTAATAGTAATAGAACAAGAGCAAATACCTTAAATAAAAGAGGGGAAACTTAAGTTAGATGTGAGGAAGAAATTTTTTAATCAGAGGGTGGTGAGATGCTGGTACAGGCTGCCCAGAGATGTTGTGTATGCCCCATCCCTGGAGGTGTTCAAGGCCAGGTTGGATGGGGCCCTGGCTAGCTGAGCTGGTAGGTAGCAACCCTCTCCATGGCAGGGGGTTTGAAAATAGATGGTCTTTAAATCCCCTCCAAAAGTAAACTACTGTATGATTCTATGATTAAAGTAACAGTTTTGAGTTTAATTGAAGATACGAAAAACTTGGTTTCAGCATAGATGGTCAATATTAAACTGACTAAATCTTTGTGACGTAATGTGATCGCAGATGATACAGTTAAACTAGCTGATTATCAGATAAGCTTCACAATGCAGATAAAGAAATACAGAATTATATGAGAAGAAATAAAACGTAAACTCTGTGCAAAAAGGATTTAAGATGGAAACAAAATTAGATATATGGAAAATAGTGGCAAAGAGTATTAAGGAAATGCTGAAAAAAAAAAGTGATAGTGAAATCCTACATCTTCTCCAGCTCGAAAGTAGCAAATTCACATGAATGACAATGCCTATAAAGAATAAAGGAAAACCCTCATGATAGTGATACTAAAAACAAGATTATTCAAAATGAAATACAGAACCAATAACAGCTCTCAGAAAGATGGCATTGTGGAATGCATATCAAAGAAAAGTGATTCAAGTTAATCCAATCGTTAGTGAGATCTTCCTTTTCTTTCAGTGATAACCTTATTCTATAACAGAACATTAACCAGCAAAAACAAATATAACTGATGAAAAATGTGAAGCTAGATGTTGATCTAAAAATCACAAACTTGCCAGATTTTCAGTATAATCATAGATATCAAAAAAGTCAGCAAATTCATTTAAAATAAAATAAAAATAAAGGGCAACCAGAAAAAAAACTGTTATGCAGCTTTTAGATTTTAATGAAGCATTTGGCATTTGACACCACAATTCATGCAGGAACATCTTGAAGTTTGAGGTCTACTAACATAAATAATTAGTCGTGAAAAGGTTTTACATCACTATTAAGGTCACACTGCAGAAGTCTATAGCAACAGAAAACAACGTCAGTAACAATTTATTTTCTTACATCTGCCTGTGTCGCCCTTGATTTTAGTATGATAAAAAGTATGATAGAAATGGTAGAAGGCAAAAGGATTCATGGCAATGGAGCACTCAATTTTTTTAACTTGTAATGTAAATTCTAATAAAAATCTATAACTTAAAAAAAAAGCAACTATGAACTTAGCTCTAGTTACAACTTTAATACAATAAAAGCAAAAGATACAATATAATATATGTAGAACTGAAAAATAAGAACATGTAGTTAATGGATGGTATCAATTTTTTTTCAAAACACTAAAAATATCTTTTTAATAAACTTTTCTGGAAGGTAGAAATCATAGAATGGCTTGAATTGGAATGGATCTTAAAGATTATCTAGTTTTAACTCAACATGGACAGGGTTACCAACCGCTAGATCAAGTTTCCACTTGTTTCCATCTTAGGTGTTACAACTGAGGGAAATGCCCACTTGGCTTGCTTCAGGACTCAAATCCAGAGAATTTCTGGGGTAGACATGCCTTGAACACTGATGAACACACAAAGAATAACCTAAAAAATTGGTATAGAACACTGACAAAGATATCCTAGGGTAGACAACGTGATGGAGCTTATCTTATGTTCTTTGTTTCAGACAACAAAGAAAAAAATCACAGTCCATGTGAAAAAATGGCGTGGTCATCAGGTTAACTGAAAGTATCACTGTGAATCTGCACTGTGGTTTTGCATGCTGTACAAAATTCAGAATTTACTATCAATTGCCTTCAAAATTATGCCTGTCGTTGATTATGTAAGTTTTTTTGATTGCACAACTGTGCAAAAAGCTTCATGTACTCTTCACAGTATCTTTTACCATTCCTTGCAATCTCTGCACACTGACAATTTATTGGTTCTTCCCAGATGTTCTGGATTTTTATTCATTAAAGACATAAATTCAGCAAGACTTTAAAGCAAATTCATATATTTAGGCATGCATTTAGTTCTATTAAGTCAATACTTCAAAGTGATCTCTAAATGGAGTTTACAACCTAAGGGGTATTTTTTAAACAAGAGCTACAAATCCGTGCAGAAATTCATTTCTTGCATGCAGCTTTTATTCCACTGTTTCAAGACTGTACCAGACTGATGGATGTCTGTGTTACATTGGCCCAACTGTCAATCTGACATATCCAACAAGAATCTCTGTGATTTATATATGCATTAGTAATGTTCACATGTACTGGAAGATGAAAAAAATTATCAGTAAATACACAAGAAACATTTTTCTTGGAAGGGAGAAGGGGGAAAGGGAAAAAGAGCAATTTTCTGCCATTAAGACATAGCACTCCATATTTTTAAAGTGAATATACATGCTTTAGGCATTCAACTTCTCCTTGAAGCCTGAGGAATAAAATGTATAAGCTACAGTTGAAGCTTAGGTAAAATCAGTAAAAGTCATCATCAGATCCAGAGTTTTAACTTGTGATCTCAGGAGCAAAGGCTACTCTTGGGGGGAGAAAATCTAAGTTCTACTTTCTATTTTAATACTGTTGATAAAACTTGAAAGTGACTTACCCTTTGATGTTAGCACAATGTAAATTTATCCCCCCCCTTTTTTTTTTTATTTAGAAAATTAAACTTTCACATAAGTATCACTAATGGAAACTAATGTACCAGGATTAGAATTTCCTAGTGGAGCTATAGAACTGATTGTTTCTAGCGCTGGAGCTGTGCCAATTTCAAGGGGTGAAATACCTTCCTTTGAGAGGGAGGTGAAATACCTTCCGAGGAGACCTGATAGTGGCCTTTCAGTATATAAAGGGGACAGACTCTTCAGCACGGTCTGTTGTGACAGGACAAGGGGAGATAGTTTCAAACTAAAATAGGGGAGATTTAGATTATATATAAAGAAGGAGTTTTTTACAATAGCAGTGGTGAGGCACTGGAATGGGTTGCCCAGAGAGGTGGTGGATGCCCCGTCCCTGGAGACATTCAAGGTCAGGCTGGATGGGGCTCTGAGCAACCTGATCTACCTGTACATGTCCCTGTTCATTGCTGAGGAGTTGAACTGTATGACCTTTAAAGGCTCCTTCCAACTCTGAGTATTCTATGATTCTATTAATAAAATAAAACCAAATAGGTTGAAACAGCCTAAGGGAGCTAGGTTTGCAAAACTGTGCATATTTCATCTGCTTGAAGAGAGTATGCTTTATATGACAGCCTGTATGTTTTTCTGGGCTGACAGACAAGACTGAACTGTTACCAGGTTTAGTTCACTGGAATTTAGGAGTTCTATTTTTGCATCTTAAGAAACTCAAACATGAAACCACGTTCCCAAGAACTCTTTTTTTGTGTTTAGGAGGAAAGAAAGAATGCCAGCAAAACAACAGTTGTGCCTAGCTGTAAAAGAAACTTCTACTCAGGAATGAAAATCTTTTTTCAACATAAGAGACTCTTCAGCAGCCCTTCAGGTCTGTCATAGAAACCCACAACACATCAAATCTTTCCTGACAATAGCTATCTTAAATACTCAAAATAATAACTAATGCCTTTAGTATTCTACAGTGCTGGACTAGATAACATAACAGAGCGTGCAATTCTAATTGATCCATGCTGTATTTGGGACTCATCCCAAAGAGGTCAGTGGAAACAAGAGCATGTTCAGTCACATCTGATCAACATTCATATATCCCGTAAACAATTACAGTTAAGCTAATAAATTGGTTAACATAATTTGGGATGGAGTTTGGGGGCAGATAGGCACCAGAACATCAGTGGGTGGGGTGAGTTCCTGTCCATCTACATGTTTCACGCTCACTTTTGACATCTGAGGTCTGGTGAAAGCAGAATGACCTTTGCTGTATGCATGACCTCTATCGTTTCAGACTCGCTTACAGCCCAGCCATTTCATTAGCATGTCATTTCAGGAAAAACAACACCTGAAAAACAGAATTTTATAGAGCAGCATCCCTCATCTGTATGCAGAGTATACAGTGTGCCCAGGAGAATTTTGTTTGCTTGCTGTTGGGAGTATGCTGCATGCCTGTTTGGTTGTTTGTTGTTCATCCTGAAATCCTGTCCCTGTGGCTGCCTAATTTAACTTTATTTTCATCATCACTTTCCTCTCCATTCTTTTGATTAAATTAGGTTTCAGAGGCTACCAATGTTTTGATGCTTCTTAGTTCCTTTTACTTTCTGCCTTTTGTCCTCAACAGCAGCACTTTGGTGTTATTTCTTTGGCCTTGAACCAGTTTCTCCTGCCAAGTGCCATAGATTCCACAAAGTGCTTGTTCTGCAGTTGTAATTTTGCTGCTTCATATAAAAAAGCAGAGCTTGCTCTGGAGCCCTTGCTATAAATAGAACAGAATTTTTCTTAGGTCTCCTACTGATTTGCCAGATTGATTATATCTCTGCTAATCAAGCTGAATAATACATAGGCATTTTCTTCTGTTAAAATCATGCCATGTGAATATATTGCTTCCTACTTCTGGATGATTGCTTTATATTGTTTTAAATAGAAGAATATGTTTATTATGCCTAGATACTTTAACCCTTAATTTTATGTTGAAACATTTTTAATGCAGCAAACTAACACACTTGTTTACATACAATCAAGATATTTCAAGGTTAAATTTGAAAAGGTGACCCGAAGCTATTTTTTTTTTCATCCCATATTTTTTTGGTACGTCTGGACATCTTCAGAACTTGTCAGTAAGAGCAGAAAGACATTTATCACATAGGTAAATATAAAAAAAAATACTATTTTCCTCTCATATTCCTCTATAAACAATTTGAAAATACAAGCTTATTGTAAAAAGTAACAACCACATCAACTGTAATGTTAAAAATAGAAAACATTTTAGATATATCAGTGTGGAGAGTGAAAGAAGCTTGTCTGATATTTAAAAAGAATATAATTAAGAATCTAAGTCAAGAATGCAAGAATAACAAAGACCTGATTATTATGAAAAGTGGAAAATGTAGGTCTATTAAAAAAGTAATGGACGACAATATAGCCTTAAATATTTGTATAGTTTACATTTGCACAGTTTTACATTTAACAACCTTTTTTTTTTTTTTTTTTTTTTTTTTTTTTAAGTACTTGTACCTCCAAGGTTTGTAATAGAAATAAATAAATAAAATAACATAAAATATAATATAGCCTTAGCTTATCATATTTCAAAAGCATATACCTGTACCTGAAATGAGCTGTTCAGGTCTTCAGATCAGATATGTCAAATTTGAACCTTCAGCTAATTGCCCAAGAAAGTATAATTACAAATATAATCCAGGAACAGGACACCTATTTCCCATTACTGACTTGGCTTGAAAATGCTATTGCCATGTGTTTAGTTTTTTTTATGCACATTTAAGAAATCTATTGCAGTCTCCATTGTGAGCAAAGAGAAGAACAAATACGTATTTTAAGTGTTTAGAAGATACTTCTTGTGATGATTTTTCACAGTAATATTTAACATCCTACAGCAGTTCTTCTAGGAAACTCTCATCTCATTCATGACACACTGGATGGCAAACCTGAGGAGAACCTAAACCTGGCACTACTGCCAACAGAAAAAGAGAGAAAACATGCCCAATGAATGACACATGCATCCTTAATTTGTATGTTATTATCAGGATTAGTTCCTCTTAGTTTTGCTCTTATCTGAAGCAGTTATTAGAATATTGCACAGAATATAAGTCAAGAGTATGGGAAATGGAAATGAATGGAAAGGGCATTCAACATGCTTTGGATGGACAAGGGTGACCTCAGCATTAACTATTTATTTATTTATTCATATATTTCTGTAATTCCCTGTGAGTCAGTAGAAGCAGAGGTAATCTTAAATAGTATTAAAAAATCAATCAGTTTTCTGCTGAACCAAAGTGAGGAAATACATATTTCTTTTGCAGGTGCACAACATGGAGATTAACCACAGGGCAAGTATATTGATGGCTCAATCATTAAACTAATGTGTTCATTAGTTTAATAACATTCACACTGATATTTTCAGAGTTTTAGGGCTTCCTGCACTCACTCCAATAGAGATGAGGATGTGGAATTATATCAGTGTTCTGGTGCCGTTAGAAGTCATTGAATATGTTTCTGAAGTTTTACACAGATATATAAAACAGAAGGAAAACAGACTTCTCTAAGCTACAAAGACTGCAATTAACAAGACTGGAATAGGCATAAAAGATCCTACCTGTTCCTCTGTTTTAATTAACAGATCTCTTGAGCTTTCCAGTGCACATGCAACTATATTCAAAAGGACTTTGGATGATAGAAATCATTGTTCATACCCTAACTTCTATGAATTTGTCTGTGCAGGTTCATATAAACACCAAAAATGTTTCATTAGGTGAGATCTGAAAACACCTTAGAGCGACCTCTTATGTCCACTGCAACAATATCCACAGTGTAGGCTCCTGAAAAACATTCTGTATAGTTCCTTAAAAAAAAAAAAAATATGCTTGTGCTACAAAGAAACATAGGGCAAGAATATAAGGAGCAGATTGTGATACTGAGGAGAAGAGACATAAAACTTTGAAGGGCAGGTGAAATTTCCAATAGAGGTATAAAGGGAAAATCAGCAATAGTCAAGAAATGAAAGTGACCTTGACTGTGAGAAGAAGTCTTAGAGCTGGTCCTCAGATGGTCAGCTCTTGGTGAAAGAAAGAGGGTTAAGTTTTACACTAGCAGTATGAGGAGTAGTATTTACACTTGCAATACAGGTAATGTATCTGTTCTTATCAATTCAGGATGAGTCCCAGAGCATAGCAGCAACACAAGTAGAGTGGGAGGTGATTTTAAAATCTTCAGTAAAACCTCATCAATTTTTCCCATATTGGTACAGATTCTACGATACCTACAAGGCTAACACTACGTGCAGAACCACTAATAGCTTTTCATGATACATGCTGTCTGGATGTAACTATATACGGAAGATTTCTGTAATGGTTCTTGCCCAAGAGTATAAGTATGTTGCTGTCAAGATATCTTTTTCAGGGCTTTATTACACCGTGGATTATAACCAAATCTCACCTGATCTAGCCGCCATGAAGGGAGTTAGTTGGAGGCTCTGTGTTACAGAGCTTTCAGGCTTGCCAAGATAGACAGACATTTGTCTCCTTTCCTTTCAATAGACTGAATTTTCTATATTTTATACCAACATTCCAACTGTTTTGTGCTGGAGCTCACTTTAGGAGAAAAAAACCAAACATACTACGTGAGAAAAGTGCTGCAAAGAACTAAGGAAGGGAGAGGAATATATTTTAGAAGAAAAGCAAGTGGAGGCAGAAAGGTGTTGGGATACACAGAAACGCTTAGATTAGAGGAATTAGAGTATGGCTTCCATTATAGAGAAGTGGCAATGAATGGATGTGATCATTATCTCCTAAAGAGAGCCTGGAGGATGTGATTAAGGAAGCATAGTAATTGAGCTACTGAGGAAAAAGCTTTGGGTCATGTACCAGTAGCTCGGAATGAGACACAAAAAATTAATGCCTTGAGTGGATTTTTAGAGTGCCATCAATAGCTGTCTGATAGCTGACCAGCTGAATGATTCTTTAGATTCCATTTACTGTACTGAATGCCCATATTGATCCCTTTCACTTGTAACATGACTTCTAGCTCATTTGTTGACATCTGTGTTTAGTCTTAATCTCAGACTGAAATCCTCTCATGAATTCAACACATCTGAAAAGATGAACAGGCCATCTGGGCTCCATCAGTGAATAGCAGGAGGACTGGATTGCTTGTAGATCTCTAGAAGAGCCTGCTGAGGCTGCTGTCTCTGGAAAGAGCTCATGATATCTGCATCTGGCATAGGCCCAAAAAAAAAAAAAAAAAAAAAAAAAAAAAAGCATAAACTGTGAGTTCTAACAAGCAGCAGATAACTAGAGGGAGAAGGAGAAAGTCTGAAATCAAATCAGATTTGAGTTTTGAATAGCTATTTTTTAGCTGCAAAAGGTACAGTCTAGCTGTACATTTTGGTAACATTTGGACTAAATCTGACTGTCCTGGATTCTCCAATATATAGAAAGGTATGAGATCAAAACACAAGGCAGGATAGTGACTGTTCATTATGCTTCTGCAGATGGACTGTGTATATTTGAAATAATGGAGGAAAGGTATGTGAAATAATCAACTAGAGTAAAAGCTCTAATTTTCTTGATTGTTAAACCCTAGTATCTAGATCCACTAAAGGGTGTCCTCCAGTCTGTTTTCCTCATGAGAACTGCTCTTGTTGTCAAGCATAATTCTCCTTCATAAAAGACTTGTCACATCCTACTTCACTTGCCATCAACTTTGCTATTGATGGATCCTAGTAAAGGTATTAGACCTTTCATTAAGTCTTTGTCTGTCCCTAGATTTTTTTAGTATGTTAAGCATTCATTCCAAACAAAAGAGTACGTATCTTACTCATGCATCCCATGGAATGAAACCGAGTGCTAGGATCATCAGCACAGGTGAACTGTTTTTACACCAATACATTAACTAGATTACTTGGACATCTGCTGTCCTGGCAGATACTTTTCTTTTTTCTCTAGCGGATTTTTTTCAGCAAAGCAAATCACCTCAGATCAGAACTGTCTACAAACAGTTGATGTTAACAATGAGGTGTTTTGGACCCAAGAACAAAGCACGAGCAAGAAATCATGACAGAAAATAAGAACCTTTAATGAGGTGCTCCAGTAATAGTTTGAATGTAAATAAAAGCAATTTTCTAGGAGTCAACACTTGAGTGGCTGCCTTTGGCCCTACTGTCCTGAGATTAGCCAAGAGCAGCACAGAAAGAGAGCTTAATAGAGAGATCAGCCTCTGCTTTTTTTTTTTTTCCCAAGACAAGCTGACGAGGCAGAGGGATGGAAAGTAGTAATCCAAAAAGTATGAATTGTTATATGCATTGTCTGCTGAAGCAGAAAACATAGTGGGAAGGGATTGAGAGCTGCTGTACAGTAAGTTAACAGGAACTGAAAGGTGTTATACTGTTGCCCACTCAAGAGCAGCTCACTGTTCCACATACCTATGGCTGTTAATGACCACGATGTGCAGGTATTGCACAGACACAACAGTGATCTTCAAGCTGTGAATGCACTTACTATGTTGCTTTGTTAGCATTTTCAGAGTGTTAAGTCTCTCAGCACCAATTGCAGAAGTCAGATTATATCAGACCAGCATGCCTAGGTTTATTCATAGATTGTGTTCTGCACTTCATTTACTACTTCGGTATCACTCCTACTTGAAATAAATAAATAATATTATTTCCCTTGGTATTAGCATCATGATAAGAAGCTGGTGCCACTCTGATCTTTCAATCAAAATCAATTTAAACATTTATTAGTTTGGTAGCATATGGTTATATAAAGATGTTAATTGCTGTTCTGCACATATATTTTAGCTGATATTTCAACTCAGTGAGAGCAGCATTTTATTTAGAACAATAGCAACAAAAAATGGCAACACAGGCATGGTTCTCCAAATGGGAGATACCTGAATATGACAAGCAGACTCGTTACATTACAAGCCAGGAAGGTGAACTTTATTGTGACTTAATTGTGCAAAGATTTGGGTCAAACACAAAAAAAAAAAAAAAAAAAAAAAAAAAAAAAAATTATTTGTATAATTAAGATAGAGTATTATAGAACATTTCACAGATATGAAAGCCTGGATAAGCTTGCATCCCATTCCTTATTTCACTTCCTCTTCCATGTTTCTGCAGATATTAAAGAAGGCTTTTTTTTTTTTTTGGTTGTCATAATACTGAGAGCTATCTTGTATTTCTGTGGTAAGAGGTGCAGGGATTTTCACTCCAAAGTGGGGATATCACAGAAGTTTTTGAACTGCTTCTTATAAACAAAAAACCTCTTAACCACTTGTTCTTTCAGGCGAGAACATATAGCTCATATGTGTGTATAGATAAATAGATACACACACAAATGCACAGATAATCAGCTGAAAGTATATATTTTACCTTTATTTTCGTTCATCAGTCCAAATCACTACAAAGCTTTAAACTTACCATTTCAAAGGTGGTTAGCAATCAAATTTTTCTGTATAATATTCCTTAACTTTTTATTCCTTTTAGCTGTAGCTCAAAGATGACGGTGTATAAGCCTTTCAATTTCTGTAACAGTATGAAACCTTCAAACGTAAGAGAAGAAGAATGCTGTTTTCCTACTTACATCTTTGTCAGGTTCCTCATGCAGGTGAACCCATTCTATTATATTTTGCTCCCCTGGATGGATGGACAGCTCTTGAGTGTTCAGAGAAGGGCAGCTAAGCTGATAAGGGGTCTGGAGCACAGGCCTTATGAGGAGTGGCTGAGAGAGCTGGGAATGTTCAGTCTGGACAAGAGGAGGCTCAGGAAAGACCTCATTGCTCTCTATAACTGCCTGAAGGGAGGTTGTGGTGAGATGGGTGTCAGCCTCTTCTGTTGTGTACATAGTGAGAGGACTAAAGGGAATGGCCTCAAGTTGTGCCAGGGGAGGCTTGAGGTGGACGTTAGAAATACTGCTTCTCTGAAAGAGTGATCAGGCACTGGAATGGGCTGCCCAGGGAGGTGGTGGAGTCACCGACCCTGGAGGTATTTGAGAAACATTCAGATGTTGTACTAAGGGACATGGTTTAGTAGGAAATATTGATGATATGTGGACAGTTGATGTCCAGTTGACTCTGGATGACCTTAGAGGTTTTTTCCAACCTTGTTGATTCTATGATTCTATACTGTTTTAATTTTAATTTACAGTTTTAATTTCCTCTAGTAAGAGCATAATGCTTTTCTTCACATCTCAACTCATATCACATCTTCCTCAAAAAAATCCCACACTATTGGCCATCTTTCCTTGAATCTTTTTCTGTCTTATTCTGTGCCATGTAACACTGTTAATCAGACCCATATAGCACATATGTGCTCCATAACAAATAGAGATGAATCAGTTTTGGGGATGGATTAACCCTTGTACAGGTCCTGATAACTTACCTGACAGTATTACTCGTTTTACTGCAGGGTAAGTGGGCTGCCCATAGGATTACAGGCTGTTAATCTTCTTTCTATCCATGATTATGTGTTTCCAATTTATCACAAATTATTTTCCACTTTTTATATGAGTTTTAAGGTGACCATACCCATTATGTTGAGAGTTAAGTGATTATCCAGAAACAAAGTTTTATTTATGCTATTATTCTGAATTTGTGCAGCCCTGGTCTATCCCTGTTTCAAATGATAGCGACTGTCAGAAGACAGGGAGCTTGCTGTTTTTGCTTGAAGCTTATGTTGCTTGGAACTAATGTGACCTCTTGATAAAACAGCTCTGAGTGCTACTGGTTTAGATTATGTCCTTCTCTCTAAACAGTCCTCAGGACTGGAAAACGGGTAATAGGAAAAGGTTCTTATTGGATCTAACCTCTCAGGACTGCTGGCTTTCAAGAGTGGAATATTCAGAAGATGAAAAGAGAACATTAAAGGAAGAGATTTCCTGCATCTTTTTATCTTGTCTGAATTAATAGTATTTTCCAGAATATGCATTATCTTGCATTGTTCCCTTTATGGGGGTTTGCCAAGCACCTCCTTTTGAAGGAGCTAGCTGAAAGCTGCTGAGCCAAATTACTTTGTTAGATAGTTGTATAATGAACAGCAGAGAAAGAAGTGGAATTTTAGTTTGATATTTCAATGTGATAATTTTAATTTGATAAAACCTTAGAAATTTGCACAAGCAAGCAAAGGTCTTCAGGTAACCTTGTCTCAAGGAAAGAGATATCTTTCTAAGTCTTATCTGCTGTGCTAAGGAAATGAGTACATCTGTTGGCACAACTATGACCCCACTGAAGTAAAGAGCATGAGACTCTGTCACATGTGTTGTCCTTCCCTGCTGCCTGCATTTTTTAATGAGCTTTACTTACCAAGATGGTACTTTTCTTAACATATTAAGTAAAGGGATTGAGAGAAAATGACAGCAACTTGGTTTCCATATTTTAAATGGAATTTTAAAACTTCTCATCAGATCATTCATCCTACCAAAAAAAAAAAAAAAAAAAAAAAATCTACTTTTGAACATTCATATAAAGGCTGTATGTTAAACAGTGTAGCTGTTTTAAAATTTTCTGATGATTTTGAGCACTGGTATAACAATGATCATGGAGACTATGAATTTTATGAAGAGATTTCTTCCTCATCTTTGTACTGGAATTTCTTATAGAAAAAAGGATTGAGCACTCTTTAGAATAATTCTGTTCAAATTCATCTTCAGATTTGCCTTCAGTATCTTTTATTTTGAGTTATACCTAGAGAAGTCCAACCTTTTCTCCTTTCCCTTGAGTGGAAAATGGTGATGCGGGATAATCATACAAAGAACAACCAACTGAAATGCCAAGTCCTTTGTTCTCTCTTTATCTTTCATTGAACAGAACAAAATACAGCCATATATAAAACCTATATGAATCATAAGGTTGCCCGAGGCCAATTTTTTACTTTTCCTTTCTTTATCCTGATTTGTCTTTCTTTACAATGAGCATGCATGCTTTAAGGGATACCTCAGGACAAAGAGAATAATTTTTTTCCCATTATTTTTTCATCTAGACCATCTTCACTTCCCAGTTTCACTGTTCAGTGAGTAAAATAGATGGAGTCTAAATTTCTGAGGAAAGAAGATTAATTGAAAAGATATTTAGTCTCCATAGTAATGCTGCATCCTTGCTATTAGAGATGAAATTTCACAGGTAAATAAGACAGAAAATTCAAAAGTTTAGACTCTTGTCAATCATAATTATTAACCTTTCCATCTGTTATGTTTTCTTTTGAAAGAAAAGTGTGCATTATTCAAACTGTTAAATAATGTTTGATATTAGCTCAATATTAATAAATAACAAATTCATGAGATATGCTTAAAATATAATTGATGGATAGGTTAAGATACCTGTAAAGCATCACCATGTCACATACTACTAAACTCTGAAAAGAAAAAAAGAAGCAATTGTACACACCCTAAATTCTTTTTGATACTTATCATCCACTCAAAAACATTTGGCACTATTGCCAAGGTTGTTTTTATTTTAAGAAAATACCAGCTTGAATGTTGCTTTTAACTCAAAGAAAAAAATTCTGGAAGAATGAGCAGAAAAAAAGGAAGAAAATTCAATTATTTATTCATGTTCTTTGAAGATCTGCCTTCGTCTGTTATAAGCAAAAAGAGAAAATTCACACAAAGAGAAGGTGCACTTTGCTTAGATAACTGAATTCATTCCAACCAGCTGTGACAGCCGCGTGCACATTCACAACACTACAAAACATGTAAGTATATATAGTTTTTCTGGGAAGAAATGAAATAATTATGCAATTTGCCATGAAAGCACACCAACCAACTCATCTCCTGAAGATTCGTAGCAGGCCATTATTCAGTTTGTTCACAGAACAAAGGTACAAAGTCAATGGAAATATGTCAGGCTACATAATTGAGGACTTCACTTTGTTTCTTGCTAACAGATTTCAAGAAATCAACTTTATTTCAGCAATTCATATAGTTCCTAAGAATATTCTTGAACGCAGATTTTTGGAAGTCTGTTGGTCTATTTCTTTTTAAGAAATTTCTTTTTTCTTTGTTATTTACTACCTAAATTACTACCTAATTTAAATAAGGTATTAAAAAAACAAAACAAAACCAAGAAAAACAGAAAAGGACACCTGGTCATATAATTGGTAATTCCTTGTTGATTTTTTCCCCCTATATTGCCTTTCAAAAAACATGTACGTTTTCAGGTTTCTGTGACTGAATTTTTCTTCTCCAGAGTGCTTTGTTAAAGGCTCATAAATTTACTGCAGGAAAGAACATTATGGAAGTTATAACTCATTAAACATCTGCATGTTATGAAACCAACAGAATTATTAAGGAAACGTATCATAAAATGAGTTATTTTGAAGTTCAGAATGTTAAAAGTAGCTTTGGGGCTTGTTCTTTTTCTTTCCCTGTCCACAGTTCAATGGTAATTTTAAGCTACCTGTAAGGTGGCATTTTGTAGCTCCTTTCTCAAAAGCCGAGGAAAGTTCTCAAGTATAATCACTTGCTTTTGGTTTGTTTCTCTTATTTTCTCCTATTCAAACTGTTATTTTTATTCCTCTTCAGCCCAGGGGTTGAAATACACCTAAATACTATCATTTTACCGTAGGGAGAAATTGCGTTCTCTCTCACTAGGTGAAGACAATAATATATCCCGAATTGTTTGATGTGTTGGGCTTGGAATGAAAAATAGAATGCCTGCATTTTATACCACCACTACTTAATCTTAATAATTAGACGCAGAATAAAATCTCACAGGCATTGTAATTGTAAACTCCTGCTATTGAGCTATTGCCCTCTATCTCAGGGGCACACATACATACATCCTGAAGTTAAACAAAACAAAACCAAATAGCAATTCTTTCTACAAACAAATAAATAATTGCTGCCAAAATGGTATTTGGGACTTTGAAGACTTTACACAGCTGACATATACTCAACCACAAAGATCACTTGGGTCCCCTGTTCACAAAAGACAGGGATCTCCTAGAACTAGATGTCTGGCTATACCTCGTTCTGCAATCACATGGAAATCTCAAGTTTACCTCAGTATGAAAGAGGAAAAAACCACATACATATTTGTGAAGAGATTCTTTTTGCCACATCCAGTTGTAAAAATCACTAGATTTACATTTAGCCTCTTAAATTTGAATTATGGCCTAATTTTGAATTAGCTGAGCACTCAGAGCTTCTGTTATCAGTGAATGTACTTATTCTGTCAGTATCTCCAGATCAAAACTGTCAAAGTTATTTCAGAGCCATCAGTGTCTTCTCATTTGACTCTCTGAATTTTACAAAATTTATATAGGGATGTTATAGTCTATTAAATGAGACATGCTGAGATGAAGGACATTCTGCATTTCTGAAAATATTGAAAACACTCAATATGAAGTCTCAAACTTGAAAAGTTGAGAAATGTATATTGCATCAACTATCCATTTTAGCTGCTAGAACTGAATAACTCGCTTTTCATTCTCAGTTTTTTAAGAAGCTGTTATTCTTTCACATGTAAGCTAGTTTTGATTTACACTCATGAAGAAAAATGTATTTTAGGTCATCCTGGACTGCTGGTAGTTCATTTTTGTATTATCAGAATTTATTGCTGGTTAAAAAGAAACCCTGAAATATGTTACAGAGCATATTCCGCAAATATTTAACTGTTGAGAAAATTCCATCCAGCATAAATGTCTTGATTTGAGTTCCTTTCAAATTCTTTAACACAGAATTACATGGCAGATTCTTTACTAGATTTACATGTAATGTAGGGTTTTTTTTTTTATCAGAAACTTCTTGCTCTTAAAACATCAGTGAAATTTTCCCTTCTGTTATCACTGAATAGTATTTATAATTTAGTTTGGTCATGATGGTCTCAGCTTTTAACTACTTCAATTTGATGCGGAGCTTGCCCTATGCTCGTGATTAATAAATGCTGCAGCTTTGTATTAATCAAAAATGGCAAGGTAATAAAATTTCTAGATAGCACAAAGTTATTTATGTGTTTCTAAAGTAATATTCAGTGCTCCTGGAATTATGATGCTAAATTTGGTTTGTTTGTCCCACTACCTCAGGTGTTGCTTTGATGAATAATGGACCTTACAAGCATTTGTCAGGAATAGCCACTATTTTTCATTCTAGCTGCTGTGATGAAATTTTCTGTTGAATATGATTTCCCATTTCCTTCAGTGACCTTTTGGCATTCATAAGAATAATTGAAAGTACTTAAATTCAACATTCTAGGTAAAATACTTTTCTATATTGCCTTATGTTAGAACAGGTTTGTTGAGAAAAACAAAGAAAAAGGAAGATGATTGGACTGTCAAGAAATATGGTGAGGAAATAAAGGGGATGCTGGGCTAATCAGATAGTGGGATGAAACCCAAGGCATGTAAGCTCTGGCGCTACTAAATACAGCTGAGCACTTCTTCATCCTTTCATCCCATAGCTGCACAAAGGAGCAGCATTCGGCAGCAGTCCAAGCCATATGGGTATCTACAGGAACTCCAGAAAAGATCATAGCAAAGGCAACGTGCTGCCAGCAGTATGCAAGCATGCAAGCTAAGAGCTAATGGGATTACGTATTACGGGAGTAGACACTGGGGAGGCATCCCTCTCTTATCACCTTCCAGTTAGCACCCTTTGACTCCACCAAGTCAGGAAGATCATGTTTGAAAGACTTTAAAAGAGCACAACATTAAAGTAAGAGATACAGCTACATGTACCAGCCCGACAGAAATATGTACAAGTCCCAGGAGTGAGAGTTTAAAGGAGGCACAAAAAATGTAAACAGGTAAGATATCTGTCTAAGACTGTAGCCTTTCCATTACCAGCTCTGTAGAGAAAACATCTTTACAAGTCTCTCTGTTTTTTTTTTTTCTCTGTGCTCTTTTATTTATTTATTTTTTTTTTCCCTTTGCTTGTTAATTAGGATGCTGATTGTGGATTGATGAGAAATTACAAGTTCCTTTCTGATAAAAGCTCAAGAGTAGGAAACAGAGAGCTGCAACTCAATTTCCACAGAATCAGAGCCCATCTACCTGCTAGCCACATGCTTGGAAAATAGAACCAAAAGAACTGAAAGTTTGGGAAGCTATGTAATGTCTCTGTGGGGAGGAAGCTCTGTCTGAAGGACAGCTGGACTCACCTACCAGGCTCTGTGCCAGCAGCTGAACCAGGCAGCCCTGAAGAAACTGTCAGCTGGGAAGGACACATCTGCTTGAAATAGCCATATCGTATCAGGTTCAGTATCTTGTGTGTACTGTTCAGTTTTGATATATTGCCTACTGGCTTTCAAAGGCATTATAATTCTGTGCTTTATACTTTAAGTAGATTTTACATAAATAAACACTTTTCCTAAGCTTAACATGAAAACAAAAGCAAAGATTTTACAAACTGAATTTTTAATCGTGCAGCGAGATTATGCAGTGTGACATCCTCATTTGTCAAGGAGCTCCTACCCACAACTCTTGACAATAAAAATATAAATCTATATTTCCTCTAGTGCAATTCAATGAAATTATTTTCTTTGAGTAATAGTTGAAAGATTTTTCAGAAATATATGTTTATGAATCCTGTTGCATTGTCATATCTAAAGAAGCCAGGTCCTACAAAAGCTTTGTCCATTTTATAAAACCATTCTTGTGTTTTACAGCTTTTAACTGAATGTCCATGTATCTTCACAAAATTTAGCAATAAATATCTCTACCAGTTCTTCAGTTAATGAATCATTTTGTATAATACTTTAAATTTTCTATAGATTTTAGATGTCGCTTCACTTATTTCATTAATTGCTTTTATTTCCTGTAAATTACAAGTATTTTTCTACAGCATATGGGAATTGCTAAGCCACAGACTGAACCAATGATTGAGCATCTGGTGAAGGGTCACAGCCAGCTAAAAGCAATGCACCTGTGGGACCAGAAGAGGTGGAATCCAGTTCTTTCCCTTCCTAACCTCATTTAAGAGCTGGCTGCTACAAGGGAAGGATCTCTACCTGGAGATCCATCCTTTTGGAGTATTTGGTGAGTCCCGATCCTCAGAATGGGTAAGCAAATTTTTCTTTCCTTAACTAGATTGTGACTATTGCCCTTTTTTAGGTAATTTAGAGCTGGTTATCTGCTATTGCTTTTTTATGTATGGTATGGTTGAATTCTTCTTTAAGCCTCTTCTTGTTTACTTTAATTTACAGCGTAATATACAGTAACAACTCTATAATATGAAGGATAGTTAATTCTTCTGATTGATAGTTGAATCTAAATGTTTTGTTACACTTTTAAAATGAGTTATAAGTCTGTGCAAGTAATTCTATTCATTGGTGGTAGCTTGTAAGGGCTCATCTAGTAGCTGGTATAACAACTGTAGTGAAAAACGCTTCCTTAAGCTTCTAACAAAATGGTAGAAGCAGAATTATTTGTAAAATACAGCATACATTGATTATCGCCATATAGAATGCATTGCTTTCAGGGCAGGCCTCTGATTTTATTGTGTTGACTCACAACATCAGAAGCAGATGCTTGTGGTATGACAGTAGAGATGAATCTTCCTACCAATGTTTCTTTACATTTTGTTGTTGTGTGACAAACGGAAGCAGAGGGGCAGTCTGACAAAATGGTGTCTCGTGACATGGAAGTAATGTGAAGAAAAAGTGTGGCACTGAATATCTCTATGCAGAGAAAAATTGTTTGTACATTTCCATGATGCTTGCTGAATGTTTGTGGGGGCCAAACAGTGGATGTGAGAACAGTGGAGTGGTGGGTGGTGTGTTTCAGCTTCTGTTAAACAATGGCTTACTTCTACTGAATAGATTCTTATAGATAGATACAGATAGAGCAGAATGCAGGCTGTTGTTCAGTACTCGTGAAACTGCAGAGCTAATGGTGGTGATTAAACAAAATGTTTTGTAGCTGAGCATTTGCTTTGTCAAGCAGTGTTATTGCGCTCTTTGTATCTGTTGTCATTTCCATGGAATTATACAGGAACCATGACTTTTCTAGTAACTTTTAATTTTGGCAACCTTCCTCTGCTTTGTGTTTTGACAACCTCTAGAAGATCATGAGCATCCTCTAAATTGTCTGTTTTCTAATGAAGAATGAACTGTTTAAAGTCTATTACAGTGACGTTTACACTGCGGATTAGAAGATTCATTTTTTCTGCTTCAAAATAGAATATGGCATTAGGCAAAGACTTCTTAGTATGGCAGTTCTTAAGATTTCACACTTGTTGTCATGGGCTGGTAGTTCTGCCAGCTGGAGTGGAAAATATTTTCACTTGAGGCAGTATAAGTAATTTTGCCAGAGGCTTGGTTTAAAATTGTGTAAGGCCCTGATCAGAAGTACTCACCCTTTGGCTTTACTCTGCATAGAAGCTAAGCAGTGCCTCACTACTAAATTAAGAATGGTTCTTCCTGTTTGACAGGTGATTTGTCATAATATTCCCTTAAATGAGCTATAACACTTGATAAGAAGGCTATGTTTGGCATTACTCTTTCATATATGACAAAATGATTGATAGAAGTTCATATATTAGCTCACCAAAATACCAAGGCAGTACTTCATTAGTGTGTATTATCTTTCTGTTTAAAAACAAACAAACAAACAAAAAAAACCTAGTAAGATATGGGAAAGTGTTATAAAACTGCATTGTTATTGCACATTATAACATTAAATGCTATTAAGTGCTATTTTTGACTAAGTAAACCCTAATTCAAAGTACAAAAAGAATAAAGATGAACAAGTTACTAATAAATCACTGTATACTGATCATGAAGTAAGATTTAAATTTGGGTTTGTGCATAATGCAGTTATTAGAAGATACTAGTAAACCTTTGCAGTGTTAGCCTTGATTTATCACTACTGTACTTCTAGTTGGTCCTTAGCTTAGGCATTCTCTGTAAGCAATGTATTTGTTATAAGAGCAAGACTTTGGAGTTTCCCATAGTCTGTAAGAAACTGCCCAAACAGCTGTGACTGCCTCAACCTTTTCTAGAGGTATTAAATATGATGCCATTTACCTGTATTGTTTGAATGAAGTCCTCTACTGTAGTAAGAGATCTTCAGAGGGAAAGGAAGTGGGAGTTGAGATGCCAGGAGGAGGCTCATTCAGCAACGTATGTACAGAGTTCTAGGAAGCACCCATGGGCAGTTTATGCAAGCACATGAGAATACAAAACATAAAACCTTCATAAAAGCTTTATCTTCTGGTCTAAATGTATGAAATCAATATTTCTCAGATATTGTATGCCCTGGAAAAAATACGCCCTCCTCAGTGAGATTAAACTCATTCATCTGCTGGGATTATATGCCATATACTCCTGTGGGAATGTATGAGTGCGTGTTTGAGCTAGATCCTCAGATGCTTCTGAACTGGTCTAGTTAGTAGTTACTGTCCAGCATGCAAGAGGAGAATCTGATTTGTAACCAGCAGCAGTGCTGACATTGCACATGACAAAGCACCCTAAGGAGTAACTATTTTTGGCAGCTACTGAGAGCAGAACTTGCATATTTCCACAGTTTTCAAAAGCTGCCTGAATTCAGCCTGCTTTTGTGTCACTGAGATTTTGATCTGCTATTGTCCTCAGGGACTGGGCTCCTACAGGAGAACCCCAACATCTCTCTTCTGTCTGACATCACCAGTGACAAGAAAGATTTGGTAGCTGGAGGCTGCACAGTCTCCAGGTATACATATGCAGCAGATTAATGTACCTGGACATTGTAGGCACTATCTGAATTCAGTATTTACTTCCCAAAATACTAGAGTGATCTGCATGTAGTCCCTCCCAAGGGCCAGCCAGACAAGCAGCATGTTTAGCTTGCAGACTGCCCTGTGATACTGCTGTCAGTGTTGTGTGGCTCATAGCAAGAACTGTGTGAGTACAGATTCAAATGGCAGCAGTTCCAGATCTAGCAACAGAGTAAGGACTGTATGGTGAGTACTGTCAAAGAAAATGGTTCCCAACCTGGGTATCAGTGTCTGCTGAAAGTTGAAATCAGCTTAAGGGGCAATGAGAAGGGAGGAGAAGCTAATAAAAACAAAATTCTTGTTATACTTTTTAATAATAGTCAGAAAAAAAAATCAGTATTGGATGAATTTTATGTGTTTATGTGCTGGTATGGCTGAAGTCATGAAGCACTGTGCTACTGTTTAAACTCCAGACCACATATCTAGAGGAAGAAAGAAAAAGCTCACAACCTTATTATTTGCTTAAATAAACCTTTTGAAAAGATAGTAATGTACAAGAAGCCCTGCAGGATTTGGGTATCTTATCAGTCACTATGCAGACTTGTTTGTTTCTGCTTCACATCTCAAGCATCATTTGAAGGGCAGGAAACTCATTTTCTCCTGTTGCGCTACGATTTTACCATACGCTGTCAAAGCTGACAGGTTCAGTATATGTTCCAGTCCTGAAAATGCGTTTTTGTTGTTGTTGTTGTCGGTTTTTTTTTTTTTTTTTTTTTTTTAGGAACAAATTCAGTAATTTTTCTTCAGTAATTCTGAAATAACTGCTGCTCACTTTAAAACGGTTACAAAATTCTAACAACTCCTTGAGGTGAAAAGACATACTCAGCAAGTTCAGGAGATGGCTTCATTGCAAACAATCAAAAGATCAGCATCTTACTCCCTATAGGTTTACTTTTTTATTATTATTTCTTATTTTTACTGGCATTATATGAGCAAATGTCACACCCACTGATGACTTCAGGAAACAGAAACCTTGCCAGTTTAATTTACTGAAGCACTCTGGGATTTCAGAGTACGAGGTATGCCAGGCATGAATATTCATCACCTTGAAGCTCCATGCTCTGGACGGAACATATCTATCCACAGTGCAACCCTCAAGAGTTTCAGGCTTTTCAGGGCCTGCTTTAGATGAGCTAAGAATAAAATAAATTCCAAATTATTTGAGAGCCTTTGGGACTAGGCTGGAGTTCAGGCTACTAAGGCTACAGAAGCAGAGAAGGATAACTGAGATATGGCTCTCTGTGGAAGTGCTGTTTTGAGTACATCTTGCAGAGCCAGAGTAAGGAATGGATGCTTAATCTTTTCTGTCCCCAAAGTTAGGGATGGCATGGATGACCTGAGGAAAGCATCATAATTAGTGGCAGCCATGAGCCTGAAGCAATAAGGAAATAAAGGGGGACTGTGTTTTATGAGCATGAAACTACTTCTAAGATGGCACAGCTTCCCAATGCCTTTTCTGGGAGGTGTGCCAAAGGACCTAGTAAAAAGCTGATGACATGTAACAGCTTTCCCAGAGCTATGCAGAGGTCACTTCTGTGCAGAAAACTAGTATAAAATAAGAGAAAATAAAAATGTGAAAGGAAAACAGAAGCCTAATCAAAGTTTATTGTACTTCGGGAATTATAGCTAATGTCCATTCTGATTTCTTTTAATTACCCACTAAAATTATTTATTTCTACTGTTGTAACTTACAACTCTTCATTTTAAAGAGCTGTTTTGTTTATTTTACCTCTTCTTTTCTGAGAAGAATGAAATGTTTTATCTTTTCAAAATATATTGTCTTAAATATAATTGGACACAAATTGAAGATTGCACAAATTAACTGTGCCACTCTTGGAAGCAGAAGGAATCTCTTTCAAGTCAGAAATAGCTGAACATAATAGTGGGTTTGCAATTATTAAAAAAAATTAAAATAATTATTTTTTAAATGTGAAAAAACTTCCTTTTCTGTAAGGGCATTAATTATGGGGAGGGGGAGTGATTACTTGTTTAACATTGTAAAACACTGAAGCCAGGGGTTTTGAGATCCTTTAAAGGTAGCATTTTTATCACATTATTCCTGCAGACTTCCAGTGGGAATTTCCCATTAAATTATCCCTAGTGACAATGCTGATATGTGGAGGACAAAGGAGCTTCTCAAATTTGATTTCTCCTCATCTATTTTTCTCTAGTTTATGCTGTTAAATGTCAGAAGAGGAAATTTGAAATGCTAGTGAAAATATTATTGAAAATACTATCCTTCTTACTGTAGGAGGGAATATCAGTTCCCTACCAAAAATGGGAAGTGATAGACAATGCTTTATATGCTGTTTATAGAAATGTTTTTAAAAAAGGCATTGCGAACACTTTGTTATAGAGAAGTAAGATTAATCAAAGTAGAAGTGAGTGAAAACATGTTTTCCCTTTTGATCTAGACTATACTTAGATACTCCTGCCTGCTAGATTCAGGTATTTGTTTTTTCCCCTGTAGGAGCTATCACAGAATCACCCGGGTTGGAAGGGACCTCAAGGATCATGTAGTTCCAACCCCCCTGCCTAGCAGGGCCAATAGGAGCTAATAGGGAAAAGAAACAAATGTTAATTAAAGGAGGGGAAAAAAAAAAAAAAAAGAGAGAGTTTGTATGCCTATCTTGAATTAGCTCAGTCCTTCTAAATCCTTTTGTGCTTCATATTTCAATAGAAATGTTTTTCCTCTGCTGGGGGCTCCAGGAAGGAATCAGTGGTACCACTTGGAAAGGAGTTGGAAATGGAACTGCTGATGGGCCACTTGTGTTTATGCAGAGTAATGAAAGGTTGATTTCCAAATACACCTCTACCCCTACCGGTAACTTGCAGCCACAAAAGACAATCAGCATTTCCATTTTTTTTTCCTTTTTTTTTTTTTTTTTTTCAATTTTTTTTCATTTTTTTTTTTTTTTTTTTTCTCCATTATTTTTGCATTTTTTTTCTATTTCCTTAACATTTGGAGAAGCATAGCAAGAGGGTTTTTTTCTGTTTTTGAAAGCATCTATTCTTCAGAGCTTAAACTAAATTGAAGTTAAAGAAGGAAATGCATTCCTAATAAGTTCAATGTGATATAGTAACTCTTTTAATCCTCCTTCTCTGTAAATTCATTTTCTGAAATGTGGAACTATGTGTTTTTTGGCTTTTTTTTTTCCTCCAAATAATATTCAATGGGAAGTTCTAGCATCCTTACGATTGGCAGTCTGGATATCATCCTGTGAATCTTGAGCATCTTTGTTGCTGAAACAAGGAACAATTGCTGTCAATCCCTTGTGCTACATTAACCCATATAATGTGACAGATTAAATAGACAGCTTTTTACCTTTTAGTGAAAAATCAATGGCAGAACTCCTTTTATCTCCTACATGGCTGAAATATCACATGCAAAGAAGTCTTAGGCATCTATATAAGACTAGCAAAATACTGTGAAACTTCTCATCCTATTGAGGAAACTTAGTGTAAGAAAGATGAAAGAAAAGCCTTTGATAGTCAGAATATCACATCTCATTCTTCATTTGACCTTACATGTGCAAAATGTGCTTCACTCTTATCTATAGGAATTTGATTCCTCACATATGAATTAATACTTGAGCAAGACTAGCTTTATAAATCTTCACACTTCTCATGTTGAATAATAAAATAATAAAACACAAGAACTTCTTTTGAAATAGCAATTTCTTTCAAACTACCTGCTGGTGTCTTCCAAGATGTTGAAATCTGTAAAAATGAGTAAGTTCTGTATTTTCAATTCGAGCAGGGTTTTCTTCCTCTTCACAATGTAGTTGCCACAGCATGCTGCCTCTAATTATTTCATTCTCTTTCATAAGAAAACGGTTCTAGAACTGTCTTCTCTCAAAATATCTGCAGATACAGTATTAGTAAGCTTGCAGTAATATCAAACATGATTACATAGAAGCTTGAAATGAATTGCATCCACATGACAAATATTTGAAATACAGTTACAAATTATTTGAAGTATCTTTATTCAAATTATTTTATAATGAAGGACACATCATTGTGCTATGCTAATCAGTTATCACCACTGGAATAAACAATATTACAAACCACAGGCATCAAATAACATCAGATGACAATCGAATGTAGTAGTTATCAAATTAAAATAAAAATTACATTTAAATGATCAGGAAGGAAATTGTGATACATGCTAAAGCTAGATCAGTTCAGTACAGCCAGTGCAGTAGATTAATACTAATTTCAAAGTTATGTGAGTCACTTATTTTGGATGAATTTATAACATTGTTTTTTGTTAATATTGAAACTTCCAGTAGTAATGCTGTGCTTTTATGTTGCTAGCTGATACATAGGTTTTGACTGCAAAAAGGAATAGCCTGACATTCAGCTCTGAATCTGTCACCAACCAAGTAGGGAAAGAGTCTATTAAATATCATCCTACTTCCATTAATGTAATTATTATTGCATTTAAGATTAGCAATTGTAGTAAATTTGAATGATGTGTCAGTGTGAAATTCATACTCTTAGACTTAAATTCCAGGGCTCTGTGGCTTATTTTCATTGTAGTTGGGTTTGTTGTTCCTGCACTGCTTTTCTCCTCTACATACTGTGTGGGATAAATTATATCCATGGGGGTAAGGGAAGGAGGGTTGTAAAATCATTACTGAAAGAATCTCTTTGCAGTCACTTACATTGCTATTGCTTACTTCCTGTGCTTATACAAATTGGTCTTAGATAAATGACATTTTTTACTTTTCATAGTTTACACACTAAGTGAAAAATGAATGTTAACTCCTTCAAAATGTTTATTGCTACTGTCTCTGTCAATCTAGCCAAAGAACTGGTAACACTTGGATTTACCAGTGAATTATAATGGAGTGTTTTACAGGTGAAGAGACAAGCCATGTTGTCCTCATTAATTGGTTTTCAAGTCATAATTCTAGTATTTTACTTCTGAAAAGAGAAATATATTCAGTCATCTAAAATGAACAGAACTTCAATGCACAATATATATTTAACTGATATTATGTTAACTCTGTTTCTGAAATAATGTTTTTCTTTCTTCTGTTCAGAATTGTTTCTTGAGTAAACCTGTAGCTAGTCTGCAAGTTTGTACATTGAAAAACTGTAGAATAACGAGGCTGTAAATGTTGACCAAAATCTCTGTATTTTGAAGTAGGATTCCTCACTGCTGAATTGGAATAAGTCCTCCTTATGCCTGAGATCATCACAGGAACTTGCGTTAAATGTGTGATTTTCTCATTTATTTGAAAAATATAGTATTTACAACAGTAACTTATATGAAAATGACTACCTCTTTAAAGTGTAACATGTATTTTCTCTAACAATAAAATTTCTATTCAGTCTTAAAGACATGAGGTGCGAAGCCCAAAGTAAAAGTGAGTCTGATAATATAATTGAAGGACCATTAAACTATAATATTAAAAAAAAAAAAAATCATTTTTGGTTTAAGAAGTCTAGTTTGGGCATACAATTGTTTACCATGTATGCATACTCGGTTCCAGAGAGTATGAAAGCAATTTATCTTCACTGCTCAGTTCATTGGTTAAATTCAAACCAAGCAGTAAAAATGTTCATTTCTTCCTGTGAGCCGATGTGCAAATCACTGAACTGAAGGAAAGCTGAGTGAGCGATGCAGAAAAGATGGAATTTGTCTTAGAAATAACAGCTAAGGCCAGTGGCTTTAGATACTACTTAACAAGCATATGGTGAATTTATGTCATCCCTATGCATTTGCAGTCTGAGGCCAAACACTTGATGTTCCTGGGCAGAACTTAAGGAGTATGGAGGATTCTGTCCTTGCCTCCTGGATATGCAAGGAAGCAGCAGATGAGCACAAGTTCCACCAAGCACTGTGGCAGCAGAGGGAGTGTGAAAGCAGAGGCAGGGATGAGGGGCTGATCCTCCTGTCTCAGTCTATACTGACTTTTGTCCAAACCAAGGACGTGCAATCTCCAGGTAAATTCTCTTGTAGAGCTGCCAAGGGGTACCCTGTTTGGAGAGCATAAGCACGTGGAGGCAGCAGTGGATTAACAATGTTGTACAACTTCATGTATTCAAAGGTAGAAATGCCCAGTACAGAGCACAAAAAGACATCATTTTGACATTAGATTCAGTGCAGGAACTTGACATGGAAAGGATGAGACATAGCAGATTTGCAAAACTCATTTGCAATAGCACTTTGACATGCCTTATTTTAATGAGGTCTGTGGTGAACTGTCTGCAGGGTAATTTCAAGGCAAGGGCTGAACTCTGTGAGATACTTTCTTCTATCAGAGATGAGTCCAGTATCATCTGAGCAACCTCTGTCTCCATCTCACCATCTTTCACTACTATGACAATAGATCATGCATCTCCTTTGGAACGTTTTCCCTTTAAATCATCTCTCCTCACGAGATAAACTATATGTGTCTTCTTGAAAGAAAAAGTGCAGTTTTCCTCCTTTCTAATTTCAGCCTCTTTTTTTTCTGATGATTGATTACTAAAACAACCAAAATAAATAACTTGCCAATACAGTTTTCCTATTACTAGGAACTACAAAACTATGATGAATGAGGTGAAATCAGAATTCAGTAGTTGTGGACCTTTCCTGCATTAATCATTTTTATTTTCATTGTTATTTGAGAGGATGATGCAAATATATTTAAAGGGAATATTAGGCTGAAGCTGACATTAGTCTTTACTTACACTTGCTTCTGTAGTCAGTACAGTTGAGCATAGCACCTGGGATTCTTCTAAAACATTTAAAGCATTGATTCACTAAGTGGATTCCCTTAGTGGGGGGAAAAAAAAATGTCTTTGTCAACAACAAATAGATGCAGAATGCTTTGGGTCCACCTGAAAGTTTCTTCTATGGTTGTTTTTTTTTTTCCTCCAAGCAAGGAGGAGTGCTGGCTGGTTTTCCTCTAGGAGCTGGATCCCTGCCATGAGCCATTTTCCCTATGTGGTTGTGGCAGCCTGGCTGGTATGCCTGGAACTTGCCCTGCTTTTCAGAGCAGATGTGCCCAGAGCAGCTGTCTGGCCATGGCCAAGACTCTATCATCCGCAGCAGGGATTTGAACCCAAGTTTCCCACACCAGCCATTGCCAAAAAGGCACAACTTTATCTCCAGTGCTGCTTTTTAACAAAACAAGTGTACATTTTTCTAATGCTTTATACTGGAATTATGATAGCTATAGCACTGCAATATGTTTCATCCTCTTGTTTTACTGCCAACAAATAGAACTTTTTACAGAATAAAAATTGTTTTCCTAAGGTATTCACAAATAAAGTTCTATGTTGTTCTGTAGATCACCAAGCACAAGTTTTGTTATGTTCCAACCACTGACCTGATTATTGTGTCAGGCATATTGCAAAACTTCAGAAAGTCATGGAAGCACCGTTAATCATTAAGTGTTAGTCTGAGGGCTTCACTTCTGTTACTATCCTCAGAAAACCTGAATAATTAAAAAAGGACAGTTGTGGTGCTTTCAGAATTTAGGGTAACATAGGCTTAAAAAAATCAATCATATTCTCAAAACAAATTCAAATTTGAAATACTGGCAGTCAGATTCTACTCTAATGGGAATATATTTTAAAGTAATTGTTACTAATTAGTAAGTAATTAGTGGATACATGTCCTCAAAAGGACTATGCTTTTACCATAATGTCAAAATACTTTGCTCCTTCCCTGTGTATGATTGAAACAGATAACAGCCCTATGTAAGTGGAGTGGCTTAAATTCAATTTCCACCGAAGTTCTCCATGTCTCAAAAGCAGCAGGATACTACAGTAACCCCCCCGCCAAAAAAAATAAGAAAAAAACCAACTTGTAAACCCAACAGCTATGGGTAGAAGTGTAAGGCATTTACATGAAAAAATACTGGGAATTAAGGGCTTCATCAGAAGCTTAAGTCATCAATGTGCTCAGTGCTCTAGAACAATTAGCAGCAGGACTGCCTGAGCCTGCTGGTATCCAGAGGTGTGTCCAGGGCACTTCACTTCTCCTGCTTGTCTCACATGTCCTGCTTGTCACACCTTTGGCAGTGCTCAGGTGATCAGCTGCACTGGGTTGATTTGGAAAGATTTCCTCTGAGCAGTGTTTCCATGTGCATGGGAGGGAGCGTGAACTTGCAAGAAGCATTTTTCCTTTCTGCAGTGTATGTCTGTGCTCTTGCCCTCTTTGTGCCAGTACCAGGACATGGATAAACCAAGTAGTGGACCCAAGGGTTGAGATTCTGGGTGTTCATGGAAAACCATAGGCTGTGAATTTCTGAGTTTATTTGAGAAATGGGAATGTAAACTGATTCACCATTCTAACAGCTTCTGATCTGTGCTGAAAATAGTATTGCTGATTTGGTTCACTTGTTCTAAATACCAATTTGATCCTTCTTTAATTATTTAAACACTTAAATTACGCCCTAAAGAGAACAGTCTTAAAGTTTATTCTGCACATTTATTACATAGATATCTGCTATGTTTTTCTTCTGTCTCACTCGTTGTTTTTCCAGAGATAATGTTGAACACAATGTAACACCGTGAGAGCAGAAAGAATGCTGGTGATCCTTTCCTGGGAAATGAAGAATAATTTAGTGTGAAACTGAGCATGTGCAGTGGCTTTATTCTGTGACTGCCAGTCACTCATTGATATGAGATCAAATTTAGAAGGGAGGATTTCTGCATATTCTTGTGCTTTTATTTCTTAAAATTTATTTACTAAATGTAGCCCTCTCTTCCACTGCAGAAATCCAGCTTTTTGCTTTCCTTTGCAGTGAGCCTTTCATGGGGCCTGAGAAGTCTGTGTAATGGCTGAGAATATGAGAAAACAGGAAGAGAACAATTCAAGAAAAATCTGCATTTATTCAAACAGATACAGTGGCAGTGATTAAAAATTGAAGTGTTTTATGTGTAGGTATAGCAGAGAATAAAGGGATTAGTTTCTAGAATTTTTCATCTGCACATTTAAAACCGAAGCAAATCTAGTGCATTTCAGAAACATAAAAGGCAGTCAGGACTGATGCCATAAAGATCATGATGGATGGTTCCTACTATTCTTGTAATGCTCATGAAAAACTTTCCATCTTAAAGAAACTAATGGATTGACTTCCATTAGTACTAATTATTCTTTTTAGTGCCATATTTCAGAATGCTAATGTTGCACTGGAAGCCACTTATGTTAGTTCTATTGTAAACTGGGAAAATAGATCTTTGAGTGAAGTTTTTTGGAGGGCAAGAATCGTTCCTTTCTTCCTATCTAAACAACCCCTAAGCTTAACTAGCTCCTCTTTTGGCGTCAGTCTCATGAGCGTTGTTGTACTAGTATCACAAAGGTCCACATGCCATTACCTATGTGCTGCTTAAGATAGCTGGCATGATGCAGAGGGAATTATAAGCCCCTATCTGGGACCACAGAAGATAAAAGGTTGTAATTTGGCTCCTGCAATAACTACAATAGCTTTCCTTAGTGCTGTTGACTGAAATCTTACAGAATATCATTATATTTTATTGCCTTTTTCTGCTATGAAATTTGATGTGAGAATAGTTTAATTCGTATTCTTGCTGTAACTTATGTTTTACAGTTGTAATCCACTCTTAGAACATTACAAAATAAATACTTACATATAACATAGGTAAATGTATTATATTTCACATTTAGTAATAGTGGAAAGTAAACACATCAAAACTAACAGCTCCCAATACCTTCATTGCTAAGAAAAACATGATCTGAAAAAAAAAAAATTCACTGTGATGAATTTTTATATATATGTTCTTAAGAGCAACCAGTGCTACTTATCCTCAGGAATTAATAGAAACAAGCAATGGTAGAGGAATACCACGTTGTAATTTTGCCTCACTAGCACTGCAAAGAAAGAGTTTAATTTAGTTGATCTGTATAATAGTTATGAGAATAACAGACACATGAATCTGCTTTTCCTTATTTCCCAGACGCTTAATATTGTATATAATAAAACTATGTTTACACACACGCACGTGTACATCACCATTAGCAGTACAGCCACCATTTGCTCCTTGTCACTGCTGCAGTAACAAGAGAATTTCTGTTAATGTGCTGCTTAGAGTTGAAATGCTCTATGGGAGTGAGGAGCAGCGGTTTAAAACAGTTCATTTTTTTATTTAAGCTTCCAGTCAACAAATAGTGGTATTGTAGTTACATCTGCAGAAGCAGATTGTCCTCTTTAGCAATAGGTAAAATATCCCGCACTTCACAAAGGATGAAGTATAGGCTGCGATTCAAAAAAGCAACTGAAAAACAAAATAAGTGTTAGGAAGGCTTTAGAAGCCTTCACTTTACCTGAAATTTCATTGCCTTGTGTATAAATACCACTGGGGTGCCCAGGGTCATTCCATAGCTTTGCAGGAGGTGAGAGATGCTCAGTAGGGTGCAAGGGAAGCTGAAACACCTCCTGCCACATCTGGAATGGCTTTTGGGTCTCTTCTCCCACATCTGCCTGCACTGGGTCCTGCATTAGAGCCGAGTTGGAATTGCCATTCCGCAAAGCTGCAGGGAGCTGAGCCTGGAGCCCTGCTCAACCACCTGCAGAGGCCAGGGCTCCTCAATAAAGGGCCAACAGGTTCACCCCAGCTGGCAAGGGAGAATATCCAAATACACATCCTGTGAGGTCAGAAGTTTCCAGTCGGGGAATGCCTTTTAAACGGTTGTATCTTACCTCTATTTTTAAGCCTCCTTTTTTTAATATGTAAGCATTACTTAAAGTACTCTATTTAAAAAAAAAAAAAAATTGTTCAGGTAGAAAAGGAAATCACACAACTATTGGAAAAATGTTATTTATTCCTATCACGATTCTTTTGTACGTGTACGTGATGATTCGGTCTTTAATTACTAGGCCGTGCCGCATTTGATTTGGATGCTTGCTTGCATCATTTGCTGCATAACTAGTTATTCAGTATCTGGTTTTCTCCTCCTCATTTCGTTTATGCTTCCACGTCCCATTTAGCAAAAACCTTTTATTTCACCTTTTTCCCCCCCCTTCCAATAAATGATGTCATTCACCTTTCTGTGCATAGGCCTGGCTGTATTGGAAAATGCCCACATCCCTGCTATTGAGCTGTGGGGGAGCAAAGTAATGGAAGAGGCACATAAGAAAATACGTATTAGTGATTTCATTATTTGGCCACTCCTTTAGGATGAATGAATTCTGGATTCCATTCTCTAGTACTTGAATATCTCACGTGCTTTATCCCATGACTAATTAGTGCAAAATGCAAAAATAAGGTTTCCAGTAGTCTTAGTCTGAACTTTTTGCCTATTATTATTGATCTAAATGTTATCATCTTTATGGGAGGTTTTTAGATGCTTGAAAATATTACTTTAATTCCTAGACTTTCTTTTCTACAAAATATGCTATTTTAATAGTATTTTCTTTATGCTATTAAAATTCTTCTGGATCTTTCCATTGTGGTGGTATGTCTGGTTTGGCATAAATGAACCCTCAATGGAAAATTTACTGCGAATATTAATTTTAAACTTACGTAGGTCTGCTCTGTGGGACAGTACGCTGATGAGTTTGTTAAAGTTGTTAGTATGTCATTGTGGTCCTTGTTAGATATGACAGCTATTGATAGTCTGAAGCTTGAAGCCATAGGGGATGCTAGAAATGACAATTAATTTTAATTGTGTGTATGACTAGCAACATTGGTTAAGACGGTACCCTTAGGTCTCTTTGTGTAGGGAAATTAAAACTGAGATGTAACTATCAAGAGAAAAATTCCTTCATGAATGGAATTTGTATATGAATATTTTGTATATACATTTTTCTGTACGAAATTACGAAATGTTTATGTATTACTGCTTTTTTTTTTTTTTTTTTTTTTTTTCCTGAAAAAGTGATCATTTCAGTGTGTTTGCAGTCTGCAGGATATAAGGTTGATTGAAGTCTTGATTAGCAATGTTTTTCTGTGTAAATATAAATTGGTGTAGAATTAAGGAGGCAGACCTCAACAAAAATTGCAAAGTATAGTAAAAATTGCTTCTTTTTTTTTTATCTCTTTACTACTTATCTTTCAAAAATGTTAAATTTTCACTTCAGAATCTGTTTTCCTACAATACATGTGTTTCTCTATGCAAATTTCATGAGGCTGACATATTTCTAAAACTTTGTGGCGTACCAGTGCTAGAGCAAAAAATAAAGAGACTGAATTTTCAGAAAGAACCAAAGCATAGCAGTGAAGGGTCACAAATTAGACTGACAGCAAGACAATCATATTCAACAACATTCAGTGATTACACCGAAATGATTCTTCATGAAGCTAAATTTAAAATGGATTTTTTTTTAAGACTCAGCAAATAACTACAGAAAAACTATTGGGTAAAAATGACTGCAAAAAAAAAAAAAATAGTTTTCAGCAATGAGCAGTGATTATACTTGAAAACAATTCTTCATGAAATTGAATAATAAAAACATATATATATATTTACCTTTGCTTTGAAATAGTGGGATACTGATTGTCTCCTATGAAAATAAATGTTTGATTCATAAATTGTTGAGTGCTTCAGTCTTTGCTATAAAAAGGATGAGAGCTGGCCTTCCAAGTCCAAATTTTCATGTATAATCTATTTAGCATGCAGTGATACCTCATTATCAACACAGCATAAACGAAGCAGAATAATCTAGTAGCTTGGTTCTCATTATTCTACTCCATGATTCCTGACTCTCAACTTAATTCAGTTTAATACATCTGCATTGTTACTATCTTTTCTAATTTGTTCTGATGTCTTTATCTTCCATGTCTTCCAGACATTATTTATATTTAGACTTTAAATGTTGCTAATCAATACTTCACCCACAACCTGTTGACTGCAAATGCACACACACACACAAAAAAAAAGAAAAAAACAAAACAAAACAAAAAATCCTAATTACAGAAGGAAAAAGATAACTACTGTGAATGTTTTCAGAAGTTAACGAATTAGCAACTCCACAAACAATAGTTTGGGGCACTATATATTTTTTAAAAAGTTTATTTTTATATCTATTAAGCTATAAAATTCAGAGATCCTAAAATTATCCTTTAGTCTTCAACACACAATAAAAATCTCCATTGGGTTTTTTTGTTTTTTTTTTTTTGGCATACATTGTTCTTAATTTTCATATTATGCAAATTATCTTCTTTTCTACCTGACACAGAATGCAACAGGATTAAGATGAAATCCACTTCACCATAAAAACACAGAGGCTCTCCTCTACTTGTAGAATTAAAAAGTTTTTAATGTATGATTTTTATCTGTTGTCCAGTAAAGAAGTATAATTCTTCATGCCACATCAGTTGTTTTCAGCTGCTACTTCCAAGTGATTCTATTAAGACTAATTTTACAATGAATGAATTTGCATTGAATTCCCACAGTAAGAAAGTATAAGTATTAACTTTTGGAAGTGGCAGAGTGACCAAAAAATTAAATAAAATAATTTAAAGAAGCTGTAACGAAACTGTCACATGAACAAATCTAAATTGTGACACTATTCTCAATACATGAATGGAATTGTTTGCCTAGTCTAATTTTTTGTACAATAATGAAACTATAATGAATATACAGCAGAATCCTACGGCTTGAAAAGTGAAAAAAACCACACATGCCAAAAAACCACCGTAAAACAAAGCAGCATTTTTTTGTGCAAGACTTCTTCACAGGGTCCATTCCTCAGTCTATGTGGCAGCTATCAACACTTCTAAGGTTTGGGTCTGTTCGCCAGAAATAATTTTCTATTGTTACCTGTCTCCATATGCAGCAAACTTCAGAGTTTATAAAAACTGGAGAATTTACAAAATCTAAAGATAAATAGAGAGAATATTCATATGTATCTAAATAATATGTATCTGAGTAACACTTGAAGGACAGCATTTCCACTTTTCTCTTTCCTTAAAAATGGCATATATGGAAATTTCATGCACCCCACTCTCAGACCCCACTTTAAGTCCACACAGATGACTGAATAGATAAATTGAAAGCTAGCCCCTGTGTTCTGTGAGAACAAGATTCAGATAAAATTTTATTGATTCCTTCACTGGAACCAAGCAAAACAAGCTGATGAAGAACTGAGGGTAAATTTGCATTGACCTCTTCCCTCTCATGGCACATTGCCAGGAAAAAGATATTTCTAGTTTATAATTGCTATAATAGGAAGCTGTGTAATGTCCCTCCGTCCCAGAGCTATTTCATGTCTAAGACCACAGATATCTCACGAGAATAGTCTTGCACCACAAAAATAATTTTGCTCCAGCTACTCTTACTGCTCCTCCCATCTTTCTAATTTATCCCCTATCTAAGCTCTAAATAATAAACAGAAAGAGTCTAATTTCACTGTTTGCATGGACTGGTACTTATACATTTAGAAAGAGAAGCAAAAGAAAATTAAATAACTAAGTGGAAATACCGAGTATATGAGGGAGATTACATCAGTTTTCTTATTTGATTCATAACAGTGAAGTAGAAAGGGAATTATCTGTTGAATTCCATAGAAAATCTTCTGCCAAAAAAACATAGAACTGGTATGTGTACTAGATTTTTCACAGTATGAAAGGAAGCTATGTGTTACACTCATTTTAGCTTTCAGTTCTCTGCCTACAAGTCAGTAGGCAGATGAGCATTTCAGAATCTGTGATTGAGATCTGTCATTACAGTTCTCTCTTCCAAAAATTATAGAATATAAAAATAAATTTCCCGTAGAGCTACTGATGATCTCTTCTGGGAGAATCATAAAAATAAAAGCCTTTAGTTTCTCCTGTAGGTGATATCCTCAGTACCTCTAAAAGTCACCACTAAAAATCCTTTAAAATAAGTCTGCAGGTGAAAAAGAGGAGACACAATTCACAGCCTTTCAAATGCTTCATCTTTCACGCTGTGATTACATGAAAAAGAAGTGAGTAGAATGGAAATAATGTTTGATTTGCTAAATACCTGCATCCTTTAAATGTTGGTGTTGGCTCCTTGACCATTGAATTTTACATGTTTACTGGCACAATTCTTGCTTTACTTTCAGCCAGAAAATGAGGCTACTCTGTATTCAAAAATATTGGTCCTTACCCAAGTGTTTTTGGGTGGACCATTCTTATAGTACTAACTGACTATATCCTCTGATATTATATCCTCAGGAAAAACTGCTTACCAGTACAGGCACCATATGAGAAGAAAGAGATGGATTCATTTGAATATCAAGCTCGCTTCTCTGTTTGAAACACCTTAATCTTAGGAAGCATTATATGTATGTGAAGTCTAAAAGGCAGAAACTAATTAGCACCATCAGGAGTAGTTGCGTATGTGTCCCTAGGAGAAGTCATCCAGGGGAAAGTCAGAATGTGGAGCCTACAGCTGACCAAACAAACTCCTCAGACATAGCAGGTTGGAAGTTGTTTGATGTGCTTCATACTCATGAGGTTTATGGCATGAGAAATATAATGGCAGAGACTTATAGACTAAGGCTAAAAGCTTTCCACGTATATCAGAAAGTAAATTTGTTTAACAAACAAACAAACAAAGATAGTGAAGAGACAAGCCCTGCTGTTTAAACTGCAATAAAAGTAGTCCTTAGGCCTTTCTTTTCATTCTTCATTTAAATGTAATTGAAAATGCTTCTCAGAGACATATTTGTGAAACATAGTAAAAGAAAGACGAGTTCTGAAATCAGAGCCTAATGCTTGGGAGAGGAAGACATGTATTTACTCTCATTGAGACTGTGGTAAGAAAAAAGTTGTTTACTGTACAAGATGTATTTTTGTTAGTCTCTGTTCTTATATTCACTAGGAAATAACTATACCTCTTTCTAAAAGTGTTCACAATCTTCTTCCTAGTATGCAGAATGGTGCCAAGGAAAGAATTGTATTTAAGGGATAAAACATTAGACAAATTTTCAAGCAATTACTACATAAATATATAATGTTGAAAATATTAAAGACAGTTGTACTTTTAAGCTGTACTGCTCTCACTGAGGTTTATTTAATCTCTTGCTTAGTTGAACATGAATGCTAAAGCATGTAGCAATTGTAGTCACTACTTACTACTGTTGAAACTTTGATTTGTGGTTTCTTACCGAGCCTAATATCTAACCTTATTTACATGAACTGCAGAAATAAATTAATGACTTGTTTATAAGAACACACGTGTATATCAAAGTAAATTTACAGGTTACATGTGTTCAAACAAAGTTATAAATCTAAACATCCAAAGGAAATCAATTGTGTATTTCTTTGCAAACTTCAGGAAATTCTGAATCAACCAGGAGTATCGTCCTTCCTATACCCCCCTTAGAAAATTAGAGAGCTCTTGGACAAAAATGCTATGTGCATTTAGTAGCTAACTTACACATGACTACAGAAATTTTCTTCCGTAGGCAATGAAGAAGCATCTTTCTTCTCCAGTGTGACACCTCTCAGGATATATTAAAGAAGAGTTTCTTAGTTATCTTTAATTTTCATTCAACCCTACTAAACAAGTAAAATCCTTCCTTCTTCTTATCAGATAACTGACCATGTTCCATGGTCTGCTGAGGTCGCTCATGAAGATACAGGACATGGAAGAATTCTGCCTTCTCTGTGAGTTTCCTTTTAGGGACCAAAAATCTTTCTGAGATTAGTCATCACTAAACTCTATGTTATTTTCTCTCCTGTTTCTTGGCAACAATATATTATTTTAAATATTAAGAGGTCTTTCCATGCTAGAGATTTGACAACTCAAGTTTTGTGTTCTAACAAACTAAGGGACTATGCGATTTATGGGGATACAATCAGCGATATGGAAAATACTGGTCTCACTACACATTCAGTCTACTTATGTTTTCACCCAAATTATATTATTAAAAAAAATTTCACACTTTTCTTCTCCCAAGTGTCATTTGAGAGTCCTTCAGTGTGTTACATCATTCTATTAAAATTATGTCTAGATATTCTAATGATTTGGAATGTTAACTCTATGCAGTCAGCAGAAGCTAAATAATTCTTTAAAATATCTGAAAGTGCAGGATCCGGAGTAAGTTAATAAACACTAAATTGAGTTTTCTTGTCAGCTTGACATAGACTAAGAATTTCAATATCTTTTATTAGCCTTTGCAGAGTAGCTTTGCAGAATAGCTTTGCAGTTTCCTGTGAAACTCATGAAAATTTAGTATTAATAAAAAATATCAAAATTGCAGAGGACATGAATTTTCTAAAGGGGCAATGGTAAGTGGTACTAGCAATCAAAAATTATAAATCTCCTGTTTTCCAAGTTGTTAAATATTTGTTGTTCACTTTTAAATTACTTCTCAACATTATTTTTAATTGCTTGCTGCTTTGAAAAGTTAGGAAATAAGCCACAAATGATCATATGTAGTTTTAGTTTAGACAGTCGAGGTATTCAGTCTCCAAGGGTTGCTTCAAAAGCAATGTCTCCTATTTTATCAGTTGGTCCACAACATCAGAGGTGGATGTTGATGGTGTGGCAGTAGAGGTTGAACCTTTCCACCAGTATTCCATTACAGGCTGTTACAGCTGGCAGCAGAGGGTCAGTCTGAGAAAATGGTGTATGACATGGAAGTACATATGTTGCAAAGGTGTGTCACTGAAGTCCTCCATGTGGAAAAAATGGCACCCATTAACATTCACTGATGCTTACTGAACATTTATGGAGACCAAACACTGGTATGAACACTGTTTCAGCAGTGGTGACAGTGGGTCACCTCTGCTGGTGCAAATACGTGCGAGTACTGCATGCAACCTCATGTTCAGTGCTGGTGAAAATGCATTTTCAGTGATGGTGACTGTGTTGAATTATTTATTTATTTATTTATTTTTTATAGCTGATAATTTGCACTATCAAATAGTGTTACTGTGTCCTTTGTATCTGCTGTAGTTTCCATGGAAATTAATGCGAGGCATTACTTTCAGTATGTATTGTGTTGCATACAGTGAGCTAGAAGTCCAGGATGTATAAATATGGAGTCTACTGCTGTTCCCAAAAGTGTCATAGAGAAACAGACAAACTCCTACTGCTTTCAATGGAAGCAGGAAGAGATTAGTTTGTCTTAAATTTCCTGGGAGGGGATACCAAAACATAATCACAGTACCAGAATTCACCTATGACATGGAATTTTTGTTTTCTAGACCACCTGCTCAGTAAAGCTGATAACAGATTGTTCAAATCACATTTCAGTTTCAATTAGTTTTTTCTCCTGGAGCCAAACTGCCTCTATCAAATGTAGAGAGAGTCTAGGCACTGCCCTGCTCTCTAGGTCAAAAAAGTATTCTGGGCAACTTTGTTCTAGTTTCAATTTTTATATGAAGTTGAAATTATGATTATTAGACTGCTGAGCGAGTGATCCATTAATCAAACAATTCTACTATTTTTCTCTTAAAAGAGCTGCCATTTTCTTTTTCCCATTTAACATTATGAGGCCAAAACAGTATTTTTTGTATACTTCAAAATATATTTGCTGACATGATGAGCTATGCTTAAATTTATATAAATTACTATTAATTACAAGGCAAAAAATGGAACTATGTCTCAATGTCAAATGTTTGGGTGACTTTTGCTGCTGCAGTTTCATTTCACTGTTAAGGAAAATATTTGGAGGATGGGGGCACATAGCTTCTAGATTGAAACTTGTTCTGAAAATCAAATAGGGTTAAGAAAACAAAATAATAGGGCACAATATTTGAGCTAATCCCTAGAATTATGGAGATTTGTCTAGTATCTTTATCAAAACCTTTATGAAAGAGCAGGTTAAGCAGTTTCCAAAATGGTTTGCAAATCTGAAGAGATGAAATTGTACAGAAGATTATGTGGAGAAAATAGCTCAATCTAAAGCAAAATTTTGTCAAATGGTACAGTTACAGAATAAAGAAACTGCATCTAAATATTTTTGTAACTTATGATTAAGAAATAAAGTATGCTTTCTGTACACTTATTGTAATAGATTGGCTCATTCTACTTCCAGATGGTAGAAAAACACACCAGATTTATGCAGTAATTTTGTAATGTTTTTAACCATTTTTTATTCATCTAGGAATTGCCCTGTGAAAATTGAGTGACTTGGAGTCCTGGATAAAGTTGCTTGCAGCAATCTGCTTTCAGTATTACATATCTAATGTAGGCTTATAGTAACCTACTTTCTTGCTGAAAGCTTCAAACATTATGCACTTCACAATAGTTTTTAAGTATATTAATTTGTATCACAGTTCTCTGATAAAACAATTTAAATTTTCTTTTACTGAGAACCATCTAATCTTTATCCTCAGTTTTTTTTTTCTTTTGCTGGTGAGGAGGGCGTTCCACAGTACTGTGAAGTCAGTGTGAAAAGTTCTTGCAGAAAGAATAGAAATGAGCTTAGAAACCCTTATTTTTGTCTCATTTTGTTTTGTTTTTCCTCAGCCTTTAAGGTTTGTCAGTGTTTCATCTTCCTTTTTCATGTTACCGATGACTCGAAAGCCATCAGCTCAATCCAACAAAAGGGAAACTAAGAGAAAAGAGAGAGAGACAAAGAGAACTTGAAAGGAAGAGGTACAAAGTGAGAGAGGAAGGAAGGAAAAAAAACTGGGATAAAAAGGTTGTATAATTAAACTCTTATCTGGACTGCTATTTTTGTCAAATGAAATGCTGTAAAGAAAAATGTTTCTGAATGCAAGTTTCATCTCGAAAGGAAGAATTTATGAGAAGAATATCTTGTCCTTAAAAATTGGTGGGATTTTAGTTTTATACTTAACACAATCTGCCAAGATAGAAATGTTCCATTAGCATAAATGTTGAGCCACTTTTTCAAACTGGAGGGAGTCAGCAACCTTTTAAATTTATAACTGTTACCACATTGCTATGGTACATCTTCCCTCACAGTTTCTCTTCCAAAACTACCCATCCCTTTCAGATTTCATCACGTGAAACTTGACTGTAACTATCTTATGAATATAATGAATTATGCTTATTTATAATAATAATTATAAATAATTCTTATTTGTAATAATAAATAATAATATTTAAATAAATTATAAATAATTTATAATAATAAATAAGCATTATGAATATAATGCTTATTATGAGTAATAAGCATAGAACTTGTGTAACAATTCTTTTCATCATCTTTGCAAGCAGTTTTTGTGCTTAATTTCAATACTGCAAAGCACCTGTTTTGCAGATTCAAATAATAATTAAAAAAAAAAATCTTGCCTGTGTCACAACATTTGTTGTGGTTGTTTGTTTGGTACACTTGCTGAAAATTTATGAATCATAACGTACACACATGATTCTACTCTGCTGTAACTTGCTTAGAATTTCTTTCATTTCCTCTCTACTGAAATTTCAGCAATTCCTGTGTGTATCACATCTAATATGAGGGAAAAGTTACACATGTGTTTGAAAGCGTGGATTCAGTTCAAATACGGGGAAGTTTAACGAAGAAGAAAAAACCAAACATATAGAGAGGAAGGACCTAGATTTTGTATCTCTTGCCGAATTATATTAAACATAATAAGTGTCTAAAATACAGAAATCAAACTGTTGATGGAATTTAGCTCCAACATTGCTGTTCTCCGCTAGAAATATCATGGGATGTTATTAAATGAACACGAACATCTGTTTTCAGAGGCAAGGGAGATGATTTACTATTCTTTTCTTAATCCATTCTTCTTGGCTACCCACTACATTATTTTTGCACTTATGCTATGTTTAACAGCCAGTGGACTGTGCCAGGCTCATTCAGCTGTGCGGACTGTTCTTCTATTTACACACCAAACTAACAGACAGACTGAGCTGACCAGCAGAGATAAGAGATTTACACATAATTGTCTGATACTTTGGAAAAGCATATTTGAAAAGTCACTAACCGATTTTCAACCTTTTTAGGAATAATACTGAATGTAAAAGGAAAAGGGTTGGTGAGCTGGCTAAATGCCAGCACATCATCGCTGGCTATTTTCCCTGAAAGCTCTACTACTAGTTGATTGTAATGTACACAGTTATACATTCTCTAAAGAATGTTATTGTTCAAGAAAATGTTGCTGTTTAGACTACAGATGTTTCATTCAATGTCTTATCATGGCTAATAAAGCCTAGTAATGGTGAAAAAAATGATCATGCCATAATTAAATTTGACTCAGCATACTTTATGTTTTAAAATGCTCTACCTACAGATTAAGCTTTACTCTCTTGAAACAAGTAATTTGAATGATGGGGCAGATGTTTTTCCTGGTTTCATTGTAATTCCTATATTTTCTGGTGGTTTTTTTTTTTTTTTTTAATTTGAGTATGAATGAAAATCTTTATGAGGACAGAAGAGACTGCAGCCATGACACTCTTCCAGTCCAAAATGGAGCAAAACTTTCATCTGTAATGTTAAGACTCTTCACAGGAATCATGCAAAGTTCAGCTGGGTAATAACTCTTCAACTGATAGCTCTGGCAGGGGGAAATAGCGAGGAATTCTGTTCATGGAAGAGCTCTTTTAGCAAAGTAGACACATATTCACTTAGCTTGAAGTTGAACACTGCAGTTAGTCACAGTGAGGGTGTCTTAAATAATGGATGCTTAGACTTTGAGTTTCCTCTCCTGAGCTTGCATTTGAAGTTTTGTGATTCCACTTCTGATTCAAACTGTTAATGTGGTAGGAGAACAGAAGTAAAAAAAAAATTGTGTATTTTTAATTATTTTTTATGTTCTAAATGAAATAATGGGTATTAAAAAAAAAAAAATCCCATACGTTGTAACTAAATAATTATGGATTTTTTTTTCCTTGCTATTGACAGTATCAGAAAAGCAGAGATCCTTAAGAAGGAGAAATGGCAAATCCCTCTGAAGACTTGCAGTAGTATTTTTGGAGAAATAATCTAGACTTTCTGAAAACTTGTTACACTTTTAATACATGGAAAGATTAGAAAAGAAAAACTCCTAATTCATGATGTTTAATTTTCTAAATTTATCCATTGTCACTTCAAAGGAAACTATTACTTCCCCTTTACATAACTGAAGTGCTGAAAATATATCAGCATTCACAATTATAAGAAGGAATGTGGAAGACTCACCGTAGTGCAGAGTAATCAAATATGCCCACATTTTAAGATCTTCAAATACAAATATTCAAAACATATTCAATGACAGTAATTTTTTCAAGTAAAAGATGATGACCAGATAATTGCACTACAAAATTAGCTCAATACAGTGACATGTTTTTTAAGAAACAAAAGCTCTCATTCAGTGGTTACCTCAAGCCCCTGGTTCATGTTTTGCGTCAAGTTCTGTGTTTGATGCATATATTTGTGCTGGATGTGGTCCTTACCTTGCCCTATGTATCTGAATACTGCCTCAGGTCTCTTCTTGAGCGCTGAACTGTTTCTCCCCCTTTTTTTAAAAAATTCTTATGTATCAATAAGTACTCCTGCACAGGATAGGAATACACTTTCATTATGGATACTAACAACATATATTGTGTTTCCAGCCCAGATACCTCACTGAGGCCATGTGCAATTCCACTTGTTAAACTGTGCCCTGGCGTTTTCCTGGGATTTTCCTGATGTTTTGTGCAAGAAGCATGCCCTGTGGGAGCTGAGAGCTGTCTGCATGCTGGCAGAGCCTGCCTCACAACCTTACAGGACCATTATTGCAGGTTTCTTTCAAATATCTGGTGAACTTGAAAACCAGAGCTCCCCCCCCCCCCCTCTTTTTTTATTTTTTTCAAGATGATTCTACTCTGACCTCTGTATATCGAAAGTGAGAATACTCTGTTGTACACTCCCCTCACTGCATGCCTACTGATAAATCAGCTCACAGAAGATACTGGTACAGCCTACAGAGGCTACAAATAGGAGAGTGTTGGTGCTAAATATTTATACTTCAGTTTGTATGAACTGAAAATGAATGCCATGAACTGAAGCATTCTTGTTTTAAAAAGCTATTAAAATTCACAGTTAACCTGACAAATTTACCCAAGATCTACTCTCTCTTTTTCCTTGGAGATTAGTGGTCCATGGAAGGTTTTGTTGTTCTCCATAAGTTGTAAGTCTTGGGACATGTTTTAAAATGAAAAATCATTATTTTGAGACTTTGGAGATTTGGTCTTGGTTTTGTCTTTGTTTTAATTTGGAATGCCGCATCATTCCCAGTATCTAATACATATTAGATAGAGCGTGCTCCAATCAAATATCTCACAAAAGCACACTTTCTTTGGAGGATGTTTTGTTCGTATTTCAAAAACCAGTGTTTCTGTGATATCTGGAACTTGTGAAGTGTAATGTCTGGTATTTGCAAAATGTATGAACATAAAGAGTACTTTCATGAACAAAATTTACTATAAAATTGACACTATCCAATATATTTTGAATTTGGCAATGTATGTAATCTCATTGATAGCTAGGGCGTCTTGTTTCAAATATATCTTTTATAAATGTCATTATGTAGGTATTGATAAAGAAGAAAAGGAATCTGCTCCATTTTTCTCTCTATTGTTGTATGAAACATGGCAGGCGATAGCTATGTTTTCCGAGAGATGGAGGAGCAGGTAAGTACAAAAGAAAGGATCAAAGAGTTGCTGGAAACTTTTTCATGTAGCAGCAGAAAACAGGCTCTGAGCTTGTACCAAAGAAGTGACACGATCAGCAGTCAGTTTACGCACAGTAGCTTTGGTTCTGCAACCAAATAAAATGTCATATGAAAGTTACTTCAGTTAGAATCCACTCAGGAAAATCAGCTAGCACACACCTTCAGCCTTGTCCAAAAGTACCACGGGAAGACCTTGACTCAACACTTTGTTGCTGGAGTCTGAAAACTCACTGCCCTGTCAGGTAAAACCTCCACAGTTTCTGGAGAAGCGGCAGTTTTCTTTGCCCAACCTGTGGCAATCTCCATTGTTCAGACAGCTCACAACAAAGCTGCAAATTACGGAAACTGATCTACATGGCCGTAAAAGAAATGAGAAAATATCTTAGTATAATTTCTGGCACTCCTTGTACAATAAACTATGAATTCTTATTATTTTGATATGTGTTTTAATGAAGGTGGTGTTTTAGATGCGTAAGACACATCATCTATTATGTTTTGTATTTTGAATTACAATTCTCCACTAAGAGCAGCCGTTAGAAGTTCTGACTATGACTTGTGATAAAGCAGACAAGTGTTTGAGGACTTCTACTTATATTCATAATGCTGCAGTTTTTGTTTCCCTGCTTTAATTCACATTAATTTGTTACGTACAAAAACCTTGACGCATAGAATCACAGAATCACGAAGGTTGGAAAAGACCCACAGGATCACCCAGTTATGGTTATGCAGGTCCTCATGCGAAGTTCCTTTACATGATTCCACTTCAGACAACTGTCAAAAGAAGATTTAGTGGACAAAAATAAAACTGGGCACAAACTGTCGAAATTGTAGCACTAGGGATTCTTCACCACGGTAAGGACAGCTAATGCAAATTGTATTATTCACATTCTGGAAAGCAAAAATGCAGACTGGAGTAGTATGCAGAATTAAAAAAATAACATTTTGAAAATAATACATTCACAGTCTTTGCCTTAATGTTAACTGTATTTGTCATTTTGTTAGGTGAGATTGATGGTATTTAATACAATAATCATAATTAAAATAATAAATGTAATGCAAATTCTGTGTTAAATTTTTGTTTGTTAGTAAGGTATACTAAATCTTCACATATTATTTTCAACTCAAAATATTTTCTGAACACAGGATGTGTTTCATCACAAAATTAAGTAAATTTATGTTTAGAATAGAGGTTAACAGAGTAAAGAAAAAGGTAAAAGAGCTGATTAGCTCATCGGACAAAAAAAATAGAAATGGATAGGCATTGTATCCCCCCCTCCAACATAAATTAATTTTTTTTGTTATTTTTTTCTCCCAAATAATCCATAACACTGCATTTTTAAATTTAAGTTATAGAAAATTAACCCTATCAGGATATGTATTAAAAATCAGGAGTTGCTGTTTTTAGAATTTCAAGTGCTTCACAGTAAAACTTATCTTATGAATCTTGCATTATTTTTCTTTACTTATAGCTTTGGTAAATGCTCTTATCAGACTGGGATTTCCTTAATAAGAATATATCCCGGGATGATCAGGTGTGTATACATACATATTTATACAAATGTGTAGAGGGATGTGTACATATATATGCAAAATTGCAAGACAAAGTATACACCTCTTCAGACAGAGAGGGCGGCAGTAAGGGGAAAGCTTTGTTTTCCTTTGAAAATCTGAGTCTAGTAGACTAGCAGAACTCTAGTATCTCTTTGCATTTTGAAGCAATTCAAATCTTGACTAAGAATTCATCTTAGTGTCAAGGGCATTTTCTTCTGAATAAAAAGACCCCACATTTGATGTATTCTTCAGTTTCTATTTAAAAACACAGCTATACTTGCGGTTGAGCTGCCTGAAGGTTCCACCTCTACTAAGACAGAGTTTCCCAGAAATACGTGCATTGAATCTGAGTTTTCCTTAAAATTTTCTTTTCTGCTCTGGGAGGCATTATGCTACAAGCCACCAGAACTGAGAGCCTGGTCACCCATATGCAGTAAGGCAATATGCAAGGAAAAGATTGTGTTTTCATTGGTGAATAAATAAGAAAGATGCTGAGCTCAGGAATCCACAAATGCAAGGTGAAAAAGAAGGGGGAGGAAGGAATAGATCCTTCCACAGGAAAAGTGAACATTACAGCAGTTGCATGTAATAAGGGAATGGAAAGAGGACTTTTCCATCTTCCTATTTTCTATACAGTGGGTGCAGATACTTCCAACTTGTTTTGCAAATTCACTCAGAATAACAAATGCAATTAGTGAAAGCTCTATTTTGAACTTAGGAAAGCACCAAGCAACCAAATCCTCTGCAAAAACAGAATGCGCTGGGCTTCTGCAATTAACATCTATAATTAGTTACTGCTTGGAAATTTGGGTGTTGTCTTTATAATTCATTTCCGGGTGTGCAAGTAGGTATAATTCCACTTTTTTCGGTGTTAAAGATAAGACAGAGGATATATTCCTTAACACTTCAAACCTATTTGTTTTAGGAAGCAGAAACCCTTAAAAAAAACACCACCATAAACATAACCAGAGTTATGTTTTCCAATCAGGACTCAAAAATGTGCAGTTTAAAGACCATTTATTGTGAAAAGTAATACTGAGTAACTGCATTCAGTGAAGTAAGTAGGAATGCTATGACAAAAGAACAAAGTGGGAGCTTATGCATGAATTCTGGTTACCCTAATCACAGAGGATCCAAATTAGCATTATATAGACAGGAACAGAAATTATGTGCTTCTTAAAATTTGGCTGCTTGATCCAGCACTTAAAGACCGCAAAGTTCTTTCAGAATAGTTAATCTTTTATGTAATATTCTCATACTTTAAAGAGTAAGTTAGTGCTGGTTGGCAATAAATCTCATTGCAGCACAATTTCTTCAAACTGTGCTTTACTCCTGAGGGTGCCTGAAAAGTTGGAAATGTAGAAAATTGATATTTTGCCTGGCTGTAACAAGACGTGCTGCCTACCAATTAGTCAGGAGATGACATTTGACAGCCTCACTAAGATTCACGCGTTTGCATGAAAGCCAGTTTATTCAAAGATGCTGTACAGTATTGCCAGGACTTGAACAATGTGTAACAGCAAAAATCAACAATTTATTAATTAGTCATGAGAATCTGCAAGTGTTTATTTAGGATTATCTCCACACAATTCCTTCAGGGATTACTGTTTGGAGTTGTTCATTCATTTATATTTTCTGATTAGCTTCATCAAAATAAAATATTTTAAATGCCATAAAAATGAATAACTTTCTCTTGAGTTTCTCCTAATTTTTCTCTGATATCTTTACATTCTACACATTCACCCCTAAAAAATGAGGTCAGTTCATGTGTAGGAAGAACCTGATTAAACTACTTCACAGGTTAGAGGAATTTACTTTCAGAAATTCCTAGTGCTCTAAGATACAAACCTTTCTGTTGCACATCCGAAAATCATTGACTCCTAACTGATTGCGTTTTATACCAACCATCTGTATGTACAAAAGTATTTCCCCTAAGAGAACAAACTTCCTGGCACAATGATGAAAATTGAGGTAGCCAGTAAACACAGTGGTTGTGCACTGTTTTATATATACTTTGGTATATATATATTTTTGGTGTTTTATATATACTTTGGTAATGAGTAACGAGCAGCCTGTGTGCTTACAAACAAGCCCATCAATGGCAAAAGAATATATCACTTCCACTCCAATTGGAAGCCCTGAATTGTGTCTCCTGAGCCTAAGGTGGCTGCCTCTTTGCTGCTCCTGCTTTAGGCCTGCCCACAGCAGGGGATTGGAACTAGGTGTTCTTAGGGGTCCCTTCCAACACAAGCCATTTCAGGACTTCTCACTTCCAGTGCCTAAGGTGCACCAGATGTAGCAGAGTAAGCTTGAAAGTTGCATTGCTTTTGCAGAGGGTAAATACTTTACAAAGCCTGCTATGTACGCACAGCAGTACATGACATTTTAGACACTTCAGTGTTTCCTATTCATTGTCCAGCATTCACTTGCAAAGGGCACAGGCCTCTGGAAGGCCTTTTGTTGGCATGGATGAAGAAATGGCTTGGATGCTGCTGAGCACTACATGCAACAGCACCATTACTAATGTTTTTGTGTATGAACAGGTGCAGAGGTCTCTCTGAATTCCCTTGAACTGTGTTGAGACAGATTTATGTTAGTGTAAATGAAAAGATCAGTCATTCACTCTATAGAGTGCATCCATATTTTTTGTAAACTGAGTGCTCTGCCATTTGTGGAGATGGGGTTCAGATCTCTAAAAGACATGCAGTATCTCTACCTTTGTTTCTCCTGAAAATCTGTTTCCTTTTTTTTTTTTTCGTTTACAATTGTGGATATTATCAAGTGTAATCGGATGCTAATAAACCTTATACAGATGTAAATAACAGAAGACAGAGATCTAAATGGCTGCAACTGATACATTTATTTTACCATTCTCACCATCAAGTAAAACGTGTGTAATTCAATAAGGTTTTAAAAGATTGAAGGAAAGATGTAATTTAAGCTGTATAGGTAGGAAATTGCAGAGCACTTTGCACTTGCACGGTCTAGAAGAAGTGCTGTACTAAATGAATTCTTTGTCCGCTCTAACTGGTCTGGAGAGTGCTAGCGGCTGTGTCTACTTCAGAGGTTTTGTTCAGAGCAGAAATACAGTTTTGAAGCTAAACCTCTGCTTGTCTCCATTTACCATGTGTTGTTCAACTGCTGAGAGCAGTTTTGCTGTTTGTGCAATAGATTTTTTTCAGAGGAAACTGAATCGACAGCACTGCTCACTAAGTGGTTCAGGCTTAATGGGGACATTATGCTCTGAGCCAGTGTGCAGGTTGTACCACCACAAGACCTACATACTTAACATTTTTTCCTTACAAAAAGTTTCCAACCACACGAGCAGCTGAAACATTCAACCCAAATAATGGGCTGAATCATTCAATCTAGACTGGGTGTAATTGGAAATGAACCCCAAACTATTATACGATGGGAGTGGGAGTAGCCTTTCCTTCAATCACTTCAGTCTGCAGATATTTTCTGATTGTGCTAATCTAGGCATAGAGATAGGCTGAGTTTCAGTTTTCCAGTAATTAAATAAACTTTGGGGTTTCAAAAAGGCCAGGAACAGGCACCCTACTCTTTTGTCCTTTTAGCAGAGACAGGACTTCAGCAGGGAACCTGACAGTCCCTTTCCTCAAACCATCTTGCAACAGCTAGCTAAAAGTAGTACAATTGGTATTGTCCTTGCTGTTATACCTAAATAGAGTATTCCAAAATCATCTGGAATGAAAATAGAGTTAATTATCCTCATTACGTCTCAGAGATATTCTGAGACGTATTATATTTCAGGTTTTTCAGTGTCTCTGACTTTTTATGTAATAAAGATGAGGAAGGTAATGCTGGTATGCAGTGTAGCACAGGATGTTTTTTATAGCTTTCCATGAAAGCACTGAAAATGAACTTTTATAGTCCTTGAAGAAGTAATTCTGAGTGGATACCTGCAATAAATGACTATTACTGATCCTTAAGTCTGATCATATCATACTGGATTTATAGAAATATTGAGCTGCAAGGGATCTCAAGTCAGTCAACATCTTTCTGCTGATTCAACAGGAATATAGTTGTTAGGAGTTAAGAACTGTAAATAGGGCAGTAACTCCTGCAAACTTATGTTCACTGCATAGTATCTGATACATGTTGTGGCATATACTGTGTGATGTATAGTAAGCTACAAGGTTGCCTATGAAGTAAAACAGTTGTTAGCTTCAGATCTTGAAAATTACTGACAATACTAATAATGATGACATAATTCAGATTCAAGCAAAGAATTATAATTTCTATACAAATTTTAAAGAAAAGAATTTTAATGGATATAATCTGATTATTGTGAATTTGCGTATGTTTTTCTTCTTAGCTTTTTACAATTTATTCTTACTGAGAATGAAAAAGAAGATTCCATTTCCAGGGTCTATTCTGTTATTACCAAAAACATTTCAAATCAATTATAAAAAGACATACAAAATTAGAGAAGACAGATAATTTCATGGCCATTAGCTATAGCTTCCTTTCTGCTAGCCTAGCCATAGATAAGGATTGCCTACATTCATGCTCTCATTAAAGTCAGTAGGAATTAACAGCTGAAGTTGATTAGTCCCTGCCAGCAAATGCACGCCATTGGTCCCTCCAAGCAGTAAGGGTGCTTACAGGGCTGCGCAGCCACAGTTCATGCATGGCTGTGGGATATTAAGTTAACCAGTGAGTGGTAACTGGATGGGAGGCATGACTTGAACATCATCTCTGTTGTGGCAAGTGTAACAGAATGTAAAGCAAGCAGGAGTGTTGCATTATAATTGATGCACAGGAAACAGATTTATTATTCTCAAGAATATCTGATGGCCACTGCTCTAGTTAAGAAGAAGACTTAGTCAAAGATTTGCAGTGACAAATTACTAAATTTTAAGCCTCATTATCTCAATTTCACACAGAAATGGATGTTCGAAAATTATTTGCACGTCACCACTGTCAGAGGTAGAAGATCTCTAACTGAAAATTCACACCTTCTGCTTTCTTCAGAAGAATGCCTACGTGTTGTGTATGAGACATACGGATGAGGGCTGAGACAGAAAAACAATCTATAGTGGATTTTGCTTGAAATTTCCTAGATAGAATGAGCTTTCTTCCTGCTCATGATGGGCTTGTCTGGAGATAGGTATTTAGGAGCAGTGGGGAATGAAGTTTTTGTTGAAGAAATAATAGCAGGCTGATAGTAGCACAGTATGGTCCTTCTCTGGTCTGCATTCAGCCCAGCAGGAGTGCCAGAATTGCTGTGTTCACTCACTTATAACTAACTGTGTGTTAAAATATCAGTTAAACTCTTTCAAAGTTGTTTCTTTGATATTATTATTTTTATTTTCAATTGGCTTTCAATGCATGGATCTGTTAGCTGAATGCAAATTCTTTCAGAAAACAGCTTTTTCATCTCTGGCTCTTCATATATTGAATATTGAAATTTTGTAAAGTGAAGAGTGCTGTATCTTCCCAACTTGAAAAACAAGAGCTATTTTTTCATTGCATTTGTGTACCATCATTAAAACATTTAAATGACATTCAGCAAACCAAAAGCAGGTTGCAGAGTAATTCATTTCTAGAACCTGAGCTCATTGTGTGTAGTACTTTTGCTTTGTGTTATCTTTATTTTTCCCTCTTTTCCTTATGAGCTGTCACTAGTTCAAGAGTTTTAATTAAACCTCAGTGCATGTGCAAAACTGAAATACTTGATAAAGGACAGAGGGCTCTGACATTTGTAGGCTCAGTCTCCAAGATATTGCAACACTCCTTGCAAATACTAATTACTTTGCAGCTGCCAGTAGCCAAACATCGTTTACTTAATAATGAGAATGTTTTTCAGTTGTGTCTCTCTAAAGTATTCTGGAAGCTGTCTTGCTTCCAGACTAATATGCAGCTCTGTGTTCTCATAGATTACAGACTGGAAGGAGCCATCCTTGAGAGCAGCGCTGCAGAGAAGGACCTGGGGGTCTTGATGGATGAAAAACTTAACATGAGCCAGTAGTGTGCCCTTGCAGCTCAGAAAGCAAATGGTATCTGGTCTCTATCAGAAGAGGGGTAGCCAGCAGAGACATAGAGGTGATTGTCCCCCTCTACTCTGCCCCTATGAGACCCCATCTGGAGTACTATGTCCAGGTCTGGAGCCCCCAATACAAGAAAGACAGAGCTGTTGGAGAGGGTCCAGAGGAGAACCACAAAGATGATCAGGGGACTGGAGCACCTCCCCTATGAAGACAGGCTGAGGGAGCTGGGCTTGTTCAGCCTGGAGAAAAGAAGACTGTGGGGTGACCTCATTGCAGCCTTTCAGTATCTAAAGGGAGCCTACGAAGTGGAGGGGAATCAACTCTTTGAAAGGGTAGATAACAGCAGGACAAGGGGAAATGGTTTTAAGTTGAGGGAGGGAAGATTTAGGTTGGGTGTTGGGGGAAGTTCTTTACAGAGAGAGTGGTGAGGTGCTGGAACAGGCTGCCCAGAGAGGTTGCGGATGCCCTGTTCCTGGAGGTGTTCAAGGCCAGCTTGGATGGGGCCCTGGGCAGCCTGGTCTAGTATTAAATGGGGAGGTTGGTGGCTCTGCCTGTGGCAGGGGGATTGGAGATTCATGATCCTTGAGGTCTCTTCCAACACAGGCCATTCTGTGATTCTGTGATAAGAAAAATTGTTACATCGCATTTCCTTCACATCAATCTCCATTGATGGTTATTCCAGAATATATTAAAAGATATTCATGGCTACAACTGTCACTTTCCTACTTAGAACAGCCACCTACTTCTCATGATTTTATGGTCCCTCTCAGTTTTTCAGATCACTTGAAGAAATATTTTACTTGCACTTGTATTCCTTAATTACCATTAATACCTTAATATTAATTACCATTAATACCTTAAGATTTTGTCACATCATTTAAAAGTACATTCATTAATTTAAATGGTGAATGTAGTGAAACAAAGTCAATACAAAGCAGCTGCTTTCTTGCTAACATCAGCAGAAAATGTGTTTTGAAGGAGTTATTTGGAAAACAAAAAAAACTAAGAGAGAAAGAAGGACATACTGCATTAGTGCCTGACATAAATTTCTTAAACCCTTTAATTGACGTTCTAATCTGTGAGCCATGTTTTCCTCTGATAAATATTGTGGGTGGCAAATAACTGGAAGCTATAGCACTCTAAACCAAGGAAAAGAGCACTTATCTTAGAGAGTAACTACAGGGTGCATAATGTGCTGTGGAATACTTAAAGCACCAGGAAAAAAAGTGCAAAGCCATTCAGATGCACAGGAGATATAATGTTTTCTTGGAACTGAGCATGCAGTGAATCAACAATTAATTCTGATAATGGAATAGGGTATCTGTAAAATTCTAGAGGGAATTAACAAATATTAAGTATTTCCCGGAGATAATGGTCTCTGGCTGATTCATATACTCAAACTCTGGAGAATTATTCTAATAATATCAGTTGGTATTACTTTTAATAAATAAAAATGATTATTGCAGTATAGACTCATTAGAAAGCATGAACTATAATTACTAGATTGACTACTATAATAGTGTCTGTAAGCCAGTCAAAACACATATGTTGGGTTATTATTTCATAAAACAACCTAAGGCAGAACTCCAGCAGAAACCATAATGCATATTGCCTAATTAAATAATACCAAAGATATTATCATAGAGACAATGACTCAGTGTTAGGACAATCAGCCACCTCTTACCATTAATGTTTCTTAACTTCTGAGCACTTCACTTCGGAAGATTAACAAATCCTACAAAGCAGTAGTAACATTTTTGAGACAGAATTTCTTGGCAAGACTTGAATGGGAATTGCCATAAACAGTGAGGCTATTGAGGCTCTAGCACACAACAGGAGCTGCGATCTACATGAACAACAAGGCTGTGCTCCAAAACAGACAGCTGCACCTTCTCCAGCCCAGCACTTCAAGGCTGAATAATGCCATGATGCTGCAATGCTGGTACCTCTTCTGACTTCTGATGAATCTCTTCAGAAACTAAGTTTGCTGTCTTTACA